>NW_028261383.1:99430994-99573494 GCF_051295495.1 Thamnophis sirtalis
CTGTCTCCAGGTAAGGCCTTGTTGCATATTTAATAATCACCTGAAGTGCAATCAATAGACATGAGCCCAGGACTTTCTTTGCAACCGTCTTCAGGGCCTTATCTGTACCTGTCAGTAGTGTATGAATTCTGCTATCTTATTGAGGCAATTTTACATGCTGGGTTATTTACCTCACTGGTTCAGCTTGCTATGTTTCAGTGCTAACATGGTGCTATTTTTCGCTCTATTTTTATCACTTTTTAAAAAAATAAAGAAAAAGATTCTTTAGCTGTGTTACTTGACCCACTGAAGAGTCAAAAAGAGGTTAAGCACACATGGGCATATGAATAATTCAGACCCAGTGAGAGGCAGCCATTTGTGTTGTTCTAGAGGCACCATAGGGGTAGTGTCCATGATAAATAAAGTGTTGTATTGGCCATTCCCGCTAGCAACCAAGCACTGTGCCTGAGAGACTGAAATGAGGGTTGTTCTATGACCTTTTAATCACTATATGGCAGCTCTTGACATGATCTGGCCCCAAGGAGCTGGAAGCAAGAGTATCACAAGTAACACACGTTGACAAGGAACACTAATGCCAGCAGAGTGATGCATTTTTCACTAAGCCAAACCGCAAAGAATAAAAAGTAGATGGAAGCAGGAGCAGCGAGACAGCTGGACACTTTCTAATTAGCAATGGCATTTGAACTGAGATGTTACAGGCCAGATTTTATGTAGTTCCTTTTAGAACCTACTGGATTTGCGGCCTGGTTGGGAAAGAGTGAATACTTGCAGCAAAGCGTGTGTTAAAGCTATTTCAGAGGGAAATCCATTCCTGGACCTCCAACGGTTGCAGGAAGAGCTGTGAGCAGCAGCTCAGTCTTCCAGAGTCCTTTGGAGAAAGGGGAAAGCAGGAGGGATCTCTTCCTTTTTCCAGAGATCCCTAAGCAAACTTGCTTCCCCAATGCCATCAGAAGCAGGAACACAGCAATTGGGTAACTGCAGCCAGCCCACCGAACCGATCAACTTTTTTGCTATTAAAAGGAATGGGGTGGAAGTTGCCCATCCTATGTTCCTCCTCTTAGTTTGAGTCTTTACGCATCCAACAGAGCAAACCAGATGATTTCAGGAAATCCAAAGGTAGAAACAAAATACCATCCAATGATAGTGGACAACCCAAACTAACCCACAGATGACATTGTTTGCTCATTGGCCACAGATAGCAAGACTCTGCAGAAGCGAGACTCAAAAAAAGAGAGAGAAAGGGATAGAATCAGTGGACACTTGGCAGTACACATAACCAAGTATTTTCTTCTTAGAGAGAAGAGAATATGCAGCGGTTTTTACTGTCATGCCCTTGGTTAGTTTTCACATTTGCACTGTGTCTTCTGGACCAACAGGAAGAATCCAAGCTAAGACTCTCTCATTTCTGCCATTTCACAAGCCACCAGATAGTTAGCCTTCAGTCTTAGCTGCTGCCTATTATATTTTTTTATTTTTAAAAATCTGTATGGCTACCCATCCTAGAGTAAAAATCTGGGTGGCTCTCAACAAATTTATCCTTTGCCTTCCATGCAAATTTTGCGTCTTCTGCAGGAAAACAAGGAGACAATGCAATTGCAAAGCTAGAGCAGTTTGTTTCCTTATTGGCACATAATTATTAAGGGAGATGCTAGGCAGCTGCTTGGCTGCCCACAAAGGCTGGTTGAAGGGCAGAGAAGGGAAAAGAGCAAAGCAGAAAATGCCGATCTACTTTCATCTTTCAGGTTCAAAGATGCCACCTACCTATATTTTTAGGACAGGAGATCAGTAGCAAGGAAATAGGTTTGACTTCCTAAACACCCATTAGATACTATATGGAGGATTCCTTGTAACGCTTCGCCACTCCTTACTGTTCTCGATTCCTAAGTATTTAACACTTAGTATGTTTTGTTCTGTCCTTTACTTTTTTGGTGGGGAATACCTTCTTCTTCTTTGAATAGTAATTTTATTAAAGATTATAATTACAATAGCACAAATGAATATAAACTGAAAAAAATAGAGGTGAAGAAAATAGAAAGGAAAGTGTGATTTCCTGCCCTCAACTATTCCAGTAACTTACCACTTTCTCTTAAAATACAACAAATGATCTCTTCTTCCCATATCCTCTTATCTATAACAAACCCATAAAGCTTTCAGTCCTGAAGTCAGCAAGCCTATTGTTATCAGACATAAGAACATGTTTTAACCTGTGTCAAATAAATCAACTGTATGTTCCTCTTTTTGCTTCTAACAATTTCAATCTTTTGTCCCTTCAAATAATGTTCTAGATCAGTGGTAGTCAACCTGGTCCCTACTGCCCACTAGTGGGTGTTCCAGCTTTCATGGTGGGCAATAGGAGTTTGCTGTAACTCTGCTTTATAAATTTTATAAAGTTACTTCCCTACTTTATAAATCACCATTACTGTGGAACTGGTGGGCGGTTAGAAATTTTTACTACTACCAGAGATACAAAAGTGAGCGGTAGGTATAAAAAGATTGACTACCCCTGTTCTAGATCTAGAACATGATTTTTCACTTTTCTTTTGTCCCTTCTCATTAAATTCTTCAATGCTTTAACAAGCCTCTATTGTAAATCCAGGATAGGAAAATTTTATATTGCCAGTATAACATCTTTTTCTATATCAAGCTCTATCTGATTAGGTAGATCCTTTTCCTCTACCATAACAGCATTTAGAAGTCTGCTGGTATCTATAAGGTAAAGGTAAAGGTTCCCCTTGCACATATGTGCTAGTCGTTCCCGACTCTAGGGGACAGTGCTCCTCTCTGTTTCACAGCCAAAGAGCCAGCGCTGCCCGAAGATATCTCCATGGTCATGTGGCTGGCATGATTGAATGCCGAAGGAGCATGGAACGCTGTTACCTTCCCACCAAAGGTGGTCCCTATTTTTCTACTAGCATTTTTTACATGTTTTTGAACTGATAGGTTGGCAGAAGCTGGGATAAGTAATGGGAGTGCACTCCATTACGCGGCACTAGAGATTTGAACCGCCAAACTGCCAACCCTTCTGATCGACAAGCTCAGCATCTTAGCCACTGAACCACCATGTTCCCTACTGGTATCTAAGTTAATTAAAACTAACTTCTGGATCTATTGTTCAAAAATATCCTTTGGTAGTTAAATATTTTCCTTCATTTTTTAATTGTAAGTCAAATTTAACTGTTCTTCCCCTTTACTGTAGTTGTAATCTTTAGTTTTAAAGGTGCCAACTGTGGTTTCAGCAAGATGATTATTCCCTCATCTCCCAGAACTCTAAAACCAACCCTAGATCACTATCTTGCAATCTCCTCAGGAACGGCTGTCTAAGCATTTGTGGGCCAGCTCAAGTCTTCTTATTTGGAGAGGGATTATCAAAAAGTTGTTCTATTTGCTTTTTGACTATCTTCAGTCTGCCATTTCTGAAAGCTCATTGGAAACATTTTCTACTTTTGTCCCCTTCCATTTAAAAAAGGGGAGGGAGGGAGAGAGGGAGGGAGGGAGGGAGGGAGGAAGGAAGGAAGGAAGGAAGGAAGGACGGACGGACGGACAGAAGGAAGGAAGGAAGGAAGGAAGGAAGGAAGGAAGGAAGGAAGGAAGGAAGGAAGGAAGGAATTAATTAATTCAGGGGGAAAAATAATATTTTAAAAAGACAGAAAAAAATAACTACCTCAACACAATGTGCTTTTACAAATTATAGGTATAAATTTAAATTTAAATTGAACTCTTACTCTATGATCTATCATCATTTTTAGATCATCTATTTTTTCTCAACATCAAACCTATGTATCCTAGATTTATTTTTCGTTTCTCACAAAAGTCCAAATGGCTTTTCCAATTGGCATTGAACTCAAGTGTCTTTTCTAATCAAAGCTGTCAGTAGCCAACTCTGCAAATTCATCTTCACTGTTCGCTCTTCCATTGTGGACATCAAATCTTTCCACTGCATTTATTTACTATTTTGAAGTAAACTTCACACAATTAATTCAACTTAAGATGACAGACCAACTCACATTGTCAAGAATTTTATAGAAAAAGGATAAGTAGCAATAAACAAAAGAGGATAGAGGTAAGAAAAAATGAGTCTTCATTTACAACACAATTTTCTATATCTCTATATACCTCTATCATTGCAAAGTATCTTGTTTACATCATGTCCACTGTTTCATTCTTTGACTTTTCTTCTTTAAACTTCTCATCTTTTTTTTTCAGGTTCTCATCATCCAATGACAACTTTGCTCTGCCTTGTTTATCTGTTTAGTGATTCAGTCTGACTATATGATGAAATCACCCCATATACACATTCACGACATACCCAATTTCACTTGCATATAACAAACAGATCAGAAACAAATTCATCTTTTGCTTCTTTCAATATTAATTTCTAATAACCTACCATAAATCTTGGTTACAAATTTATACAACTTAAGATGTCTCCATCCATCTTTAATAAAAAATTATATCAAGATATACACATTCACTTGCTCAAGTTTGTGTGTGACTTGCAGTCATTCACTCAATTTTGCAGTGGCTTTTTAAAAATCTTTAAATCCATCAGAAATAGAAAACCAACTAAACATACTGGACTGTTTAATGACTGTGGGGTCCTTGGTGTTCTCTGGTTGAGCTCAAGAGGTCAAGTTCAACTCTGAGCTACAATTATTCTATTATCTTCTTCTATTGTTCAATGACTTTAAATTATTATTATTAGAGCAGGATGAGAAACTCAGTTTATCCATGGTGTAAAAACTACAGGGAAAATAGCATTCAAACTATGTTTGGCACTGAAGCAAATAATGATGACAAGAGGGGAACAATGAAGCTTAACTAAAAGCAAATTAAGTCATTAGGTCCAGGTGACCCTCAGCCAAATGCTTTTAAAGAATAAACTGTTAATTTTCTAACAAAAATACACTGCACATTCCAAAGATCAGCCTCCATACTAGAAGGATGACACATAGCCAATGCGCTTAGAATTATTGAGAGCAGGGCAAAATGATACTTTTAATGAGACCTCAAGGATAGGCTTAGATCTTACCTCATTAATACTGTAATAAGTATTTGAAAGATTGTTTTTGTATGAACCTGTCCAGACATTAAAGGTCACAAAATCCCCCTTTGAGGCCATGTTTACAAATGCTTGTTAGATCCATTAGAGAAAGATGTTTTCTGAATCACCCCTAAGCTACAGAATAGTCCCAAGAGTTTTATAGTCCTTGCTCATTCTGTTTTCAGGACAACCGTCAAGAACATTCCTTTTCACTTGGCCTTTTGAGTTAGCCTCATAGCTTAACTGATTTTGTTTAACTTATTTGTGTTTTATTGTAGATCAGTCTATTTTTTTTATTCATTTTAAGTAGTCTGCAAGTAGAAAGGGAGGATATAAAATGGATGATCATCATCCCTTTATTTCTCAATTTGTAAATATGCCTCCCCTAACGCCCTCCAGGCTTAAATCGAATTTTAAATGTTTCTTGCAATATGCTTATATAATGGGGCAGGGACATGACCATTGTCTTCTTTATCATTTCTCTTCAGCATGAGAACGTTCTTCTTTCTAAAGCCTACATACAACTGGCTAAATGTAGGATTCTGACAGTAATTCAGACTGAAGGCAATCAACAGGAGAACTAGATGAAATACATCACTTGACTGGCATGGGATTTCATGATTCTGAAGACTTCTCAGACAAACACCAGTATTTTCTCTCAATATCCCTGGCCATTTCACCATCCTGTGCCATGACGGCATAGTGATTAGAATACAGTACTGCAGACTAATTCGGCTCATTGCCAAGAGTTCAATCCTGATGGATGGGGCTCAAGGTTGACTCATCTTTCCATCCTTCTGAGGTTGGTAAAATGAGAACCCAGATTGTTGGGGGCAATAGGCTGACTCTGTAAACCGCTTAGAGAGCACTATAAAGCACTATTAAGCAATATATAAATCTAAGTGCTATTGCTATATTAATTAATATCAATGGAAGGTAGCTCAAAACGTAAGAGAGATCGTCAAACTGGAGAAGGTTGGTATAAAGGGAAACAAAGAGCCTACTTCACTTGCCGTGAAATCTGATTCTATAGAGCTCCAATTTTCTTCCTTCCCCTCACGGGATGCTGACTGCATGAAACACTCGATCCACGCACTGTCAAAATGGAAAAATCAAATGGAAACAAAGCTCCGGGGAAGTTTTTAAATAGAATCCTGTTGCTTTTTTTGCTCTCAAGGGTGTCACACACCAAATTACTGGGATCGCCTTCTCTCAAAAGGATGGTCAACTCTAAATAAAGGCCAGGGTGACTTCACTTCTGACATATCAATATTTCCACTATATATAAATAGTCCAGAATTGCTATTATAAGTGCCAATATTGCACATGCATGTCAAATTACATAAACATTATTTTTAATAAACTCTGTACCTTGGCTAGAAGTAGGAAGGACATTCTCAAGAAAAGCCTCAGGCAAGGAAAATAGATTTATTGTATCCACATTTTAAAAACTGCAGGAGATTGATCTCCATGCAAATGAACCTTTTTTCCCTCTTGAAGTTAAGTTTGTCTGAATTTAGCAAGCGTCTGAAAAGCATCCATGTTGATTAAAGAGTTAACACTGATTAACCCAACACTTGCAAAATCTAATTAACTAAATAGACCAATGTATCTCCAATATCAGTTGTCTGTCCATTCTCAGTGAGTCGAACCCTCTTTTGAGCTAGGTCTATATGAAAGACAGCTTCATCTAAAATGGGAGACTTCTCAGCATCTTCCTTCCCAAGCACAGGAACACGTCGGGGTCCCCGGAGAGGATCATCAAATCGCATTAATTTTACTTTGGAAAGATCTGAAAAAGAATTTAAAGACATAATTGTAAGAGAGGTAACGTTAGTATATAAATCACAAGAAGACTGATGCAAAAGACGTAACAAAAATGGATAACTTTAACAGTATAAGCTGCTGTTGTTGCCTGCCCAGCTTCCTGAAAAAGTGCCTTGATAGAGGCTTACATTTTGCTCTTCGGGCCCACTGCTTTAAAGGATGGAGAAACCCTTCAGAATTAAGGCTTAATTAAAAGGCAAGGGAGGAGTGGAGTACACACGACATTTGATTAAAGATGTGACTCATTGAGCAGAATCACCTAGAGAAGAATCCCCATTTTTCCATCCAGACAGAGATGCATGAAGGCTTTGAGTTCCCTGAATGTTCTATTAGACTTGCAAATCATGTTTACATAAGGAGGCAGAGTTTCACCCACAATTCCAACCCTCTTAAGATACACTGAAGCTCTGTCAAGCTAAACTTCCAGGAGCAATTACTACATAGTACTGACTCCATGAGGGATTTGGGGAATTTCCAAAAGATTGTTTAATTGTTTTAATGATGTTTAAGATGTAGATTGTAATGATATTTCAAGTACGTTATTGAAAAAATTAACTGAGTACGGTCTGTATGTTAACACAACAGAACATTTTTTACAGAACAAAGTTTTTTTTCTTGCTTTTTTTTACGCAATGTATTAGCAATATGAACCACTTTCTTAAATTGTGCTCCGTGTTTATCAGTGAAGAGCCCACTTTAAAAGGGCTCTTCACAAAGAAGTCTCTCATCTGCTCACTCAGGTTGCTGATAAAGACTAGCCCTTGAGAAGTGTCACCTCCTCATCATTTCCAAGACATTCTCCTAATATCTTTCTCTGATGACTTACATAAAAAATAGAGGGACCACTTAATATATTTCCATGTTAACACTAAATTGGGTGGTATTACTAAAAGACAAAAATAGATTTCAAGATGCTCTTTAAAGATTAGAGGAATTAACTGAAAATTACAGAATGAAATGGAGGTTCTTCACTTAAAAATCAAATATACATTACCTCGGTAACAGTACTTGTGAAAAAGATCTTGCATGCAAAACTGAATACAAATCAGCAATATGATGTTGCTGGGGCAAAAAAATCAATATTGGGCTGAGTGTAGTTTCTAAATTATAGGAGACATAGTTCCACTTCTTTTACATGGGTCTGATTCAATCATAGTACTGTATTGAGGTTATGGGTGCCACACATTAAAAAGGATTCAGAGTAATTGGAATAGATTCAGAGAAAAGCAATGAGGATGATAAAGAACAAGAAACCAAGTCCCATGAAAAGAGATTGAAGGAGTTTAGAATATTTAAAAGAGAGAGAGAGATGATAGCGGGTTTTCAAAAAACTGAATGGATGTCACACAAAAGAAAGACAGGACTTGTTCTATATTGTTAGCAAAAAAAGTTCCTAACAATCAATGCAGTTTGATAATGGAAGCAATTACTCAAGATAGGTGATGGATTGCCCTTCACTGGATATATACAAGTAGAATGTAGACAAACAAAGAGGATACATTAAAATTCCTGACCTACATAGGAGATTGGATTCAAAGGGCGGAATAACCCCTTTTAATTTTATGATTCTCAATGGGATCACTTACCTCCTAGTGAGAAAGAAGTTGAAAACTGTACACAAGCACCTCTAATCTACACACGGGGAAAATCTAATCTAAAAAAACTACACATTCCTTCTCTACTCCTTAGTCTTTGTCTCATTTGAATCTGTCTCTTGTTATTGATGGTCACATATACATATTTCCTTTTTCCTGGCAATGCCTATAATGACTCTCACCAGGCTAATTTTCTATTTCAGCATATACATGTCACACAATATTTTCATGCAAAGGCTGAACATTAGATAAATTGAATTAATTAGACAATTAATTAATTAGACAATTTATTAATAATAGTTCAAATTTATTAATTAGATAAATTAGATAAATCTTTATCTTCATTAGATAAAGGGCTAAAGGGAACTGAGCATTGGCTTAAATGTCTCTTTCCAACATTGTGATGTTAATTAAGTTCCTCCAAAAAAACCACCATGTTAAACACGTCCAAATCCTGTTACAACAACTGACTTTAAAAGTCACCTTGTATGATATTGTTTTTTCTGATATATTACAGCCAGGAAAAAATCTATATGTATATACTTGAAGCTGCACTGAATAAACATTTGCAGGGTTGACAACAACAACAACAACAACAACAACAAATAAGCAAACCCCTCCACCAAATCCCTCCATTCTCTTCACTGTTGTAATTTTAGATCATTATGCATCCCAAATGGCTTCACTTTAAGGGATTCTTAATGGCAAGTATCTATTTTGGTGAAATACTGCCAAGTAGTCCAATATTTTCCTTGTGAAAAAAGGTAGCAAGATGTCATCTTAAAATTATCCTATTTAAAAATAGCAATGTGCTAGAGGCAAAGAACTTCAGACCGTTTTAGGAAAATCTAACAGCAACTATCACAAAACGTAAGGAGTTATTTTTCTGGAAGCTAAGACTCTCATTTACAGAAGTCTCTGCCTGTCATGTCTAAGACACTTCCCTTCCCCTTTTTTTAGTATTTCATTTCTTCATTTCTAGTAAATTATGTTACAGAGGGGAAGCTGAGATGAAAATCAAGTAATGGGTTTAGCGGTTATATCATTTTATATGCTATTGTGAAGGGGAAAGGGAGGAGCAATTATAGGCTGGTTTGATACTATTCTTTCCATAAAACTAGAAAGTGTTCCAATAAAAGCAGCTAAGTTATCTGTTTTGTCATGAGGTACAATAGTCTTTTTTCCCCTTTTTTGAAGAAACCTTTTCAAAAACTACAATCCACTTTTCAAGGAATTGCTAAACAGAATTTTCCTAATGAGCCGGCTATTTTAGTCTTCCTAAGTTCACAGTTCCCTTTCATCAGGCAATCTTTTTAAGTGTCTGCCTAACTGTGACATCTTCTGAAACAACCATTCAGAAGAATTACTGATTTAGTCTCAATGGCTTTTCATTCACTTCAAAACGGGTCTGGTTGTGGATCTCTCATAATTGCCTGCCCAAGTTTGAAATGTGTTGTACTGTTTTCGTTCGTCTGGCAAGACAAGTTATGTATTTTTCCCCCTCAACTGTTTTTTAAGAAAACAGATTCACATCAAAATATGAAAACTGTCCCTTTCCCTACGATCAAAACACACAAGCAGCTGAAGTGATGAGAAAATAAATTATCTGTGGAAAGTTTGGGCCTAGATATAACTCCCTATTTGGATATAACTGCTGGCATCAGCAAAGACACAGAGCAAACAGGACAATATCTCCTTGTGAAAGGAAGCTTTGTCAACTCTTCAGCACAGCAGCTATGGTTCGGGCTCAAAGTCTTGGTGACTTTAAATAAAAGATTACAATTCTCACGAAGAAAGGCCTTTACTGATTAATGGTAAGAATTTAAACATTCAATTTATGAAGGAGAGTGTGGAGTTAACTTAAAAATAAAAAGTTTAACAATCTGTGTTCTTAGAAAAGAATCTGTGCAGGAGTAGAGTGTAAAAAAGAAAAGGCATACAAAGACAGTGTCATGAACTTCCCTTTTCCCCCTCCTGGGACTAGAAATTTGGAAGAAAAAGCATTAATCATTCAATGATCAACATTAATCATATAGCTGATCTATGATATGATATAGATCATATATTGATCTATGATCAGAGTGATCATATAGCTATCAGCTTCAGCAAAACATGATTATGTCATGACTGGCTGCTCCAGCAGGCCAGGGGGCTTGTGAAACATCCAGCCCCATGGAAATTGTGAATGTTGCGTCTTTTTTAAAGTGTTGTCTTTGTCTATTTATCCCCCTTCCCTTGTCAGTTGTGAGCCGCCCGGAGTCCTCCGGGAGTGGGCGGCATACAAGACAAATAAAATGAAATGAAATGAAATGAATTATGCTCCCCACAAACATTTTATCTGATGGCTTATTTGCTAGATTTCTATTTTTCTTTTTTGTTCAACTGCCAAAGGAGTCAAACACTTCCCTCTCCCTCCCCTATCTTTCACCAAAGCAAGAAGGTTGTGAGATACAAATGAGCTGATTGACTTGCCCTAAATCACTCTGTGAGCTTCTATATCTAAGGGTAGACTAGAACCTGGATCTCCGCATGTTGGCTGGCATCGTAACCACTACACTATATTGCCTCATCACTCACCACATAAATTTATTGTCAGTCAGAACTATCCATCTGCCACTGCACCTCTTTTGCCATAGAGGTTTCCTAAACCAAAGGACCTTTAAAAAAAACCTTCTTAATATTTTACCAGGATTAGCAGCATTTAATAATCATACTGATGTTAATATGCATTTTAGTTTCAGTCTATATTTAACCACATGTATCCAAATTTAAGCTTTAGAATAAGGAAAATAATGTAATGATAATGAAGCAATTTCTATATTCAGAAGTTCAAGACAATTCTTGTTACAACAGTGATTTGGAAGCATTTTCTATTTGAAAAATACAACATTGTTTTACTATAATCTAAAATTACAAATGTGATTTCATCTTCACTAATAAAATATATTAAATTTAACATATTTGGTTTCTACTAACTTAATTTCCTTTTGGCAAGCTAGAAAGAACTACTTTTTCACCACAACACTGAGTATCATTTCTGGCTATTGAGTGAGGAAGTCCATTTGCTTTTTTCCTTTAACATTGCAAGACATTATGGTCTATTGCTTTGAGATAAATAGAGTGAATACTTCTCACTTCTAGCATATCTCCAGAAAGGTAAGACTTAAAAGTTCAATCATTACAAAAGTATGAAATGAGCAGAAGGGGTAACTCAAGACACATATGACTAAATTAATGCATCACTCAAACTGAAATTATAAATCTGCTGAAAGCCAATAATTATCACCAGTAGTACCAATTGCACATCTGGAGTTTTGAAACCAGCTCCTCTACGTATCAGAACCTCAACACAAACTCCTTCAAGTCCAGATCATAAGGGATTGAGCTTCAGTTGGTCTTAGACAAGAGATTTAGATATAGTGCTGTAGGCTTGTGGAGACCAGAGATGTGTTCTATTTCTTCTTTAAAAAATCTAAAATCTGTCTGAAATAAAAACTTGAACCTGAGTCCACATCTTACCTTTAATTCCTCTGTTCATCTTCACTAAGCGTCTTATTATTGCATCTCGGCCATCCCCTTGCCTGACTTCAATCTTTGTAGAAAAGTGTCCATTTGCTGGTTGAGGGTTTATTAGACAGATAGACACACCAGGCTGTAAAGAAAGTTTTTTTTTAAATCTGTATTTTGCATGGATTTTTCAAAGTCAACTGGGGACACAGAATACACAGGCTTATACCTAGCATCTCATCAATAAGTCTGGTTTCCAATTGTGCTACACATACACAATAATTTCTTCTATTATCTGTAAATTATCTGCACTCATTTCTGACACAGTTGTCAGATTTTCCATGTTCTGCATTATACTCAGATATGCTATTGTGGTGGTGATATTCTTACAGAACTGATGGATAAACAGTGGGGGGGGGAATCATGGAACTTTTGATAAGGCAACAAGATTACTGTATGGACAAAGATGGAAAGAACTGGCAATACCTATGACAGAGAAATGGTTGGTAAAGATGATAGAACTTGCTGAGATGGCCAAAATGACTGCCTAATTAGGAAAAAAGCCAGTATCTACATTTAATTGTTGACTGGAAACCCCTTATGGACTTCTTGCATAAAACAGGGGGGAAATGAACATGATGTATGATTTTGACAATTAGATATATTATAGAAAGAAGAGAGTCATAATATAACTTTAGAATAGGTGTGTCCAACCAGCGGCCCACAGCTAGTAATGCAACCCCACAAGATCATAAACTTTTAATGTTATTATGTCATTTTACATTATAAAACTGTATTATATATTTTGTATGCATCTGAAAACAATTCCTCTTCACGCTCTGTGACCCAAGCCGAAGTGTTGGATGCCCATGCTTTAGAGAAAGAAAGAAATTTACAATTGTATGTATAATTACTGTAAAGGAAATCAAAGGCACTCCTTTATCTTTTTTCTTTCTTTGCCATTTTTCTTCTGCCATTTTTTCATTCTGTACTTTAGCTTTTTCATTGCTCTTTTTTCATTCATTCATTCCTTGCTCTTTTTTCCTTCTTAATCTATTTTAGTTTGCATTAATTTTTGCTTTAATTTTAATTGAAATTAACACTTTTAATAAAATTGTACCCAAAAAGACAATGAAATGGGGGAATAGTGCAAAGGAAGAGACTTGATAAGTAACCAAGAGGAATAGGATAGTTAGAAGTGATGATCTGGGTCCCAAGAGGGGAAAACTTTTAGAGGGGCAAGACTAGGGTAGAAAAGTAGTTGCCCTTCCCCTCCTTCAGCATATGATCTTCTTACCAAAAGACAAAGCAGCGAAGAGCAGCACCAGAATAAGGGACAAAGGGGGAGGAGGCACCCTAATGTGGATGCTAACACCAAAATCAGTGAGTCATGTCTATGACAAGATACACAGCTGTGATAAATTATGAGAAGAGGATAACAAGATGACAGTCAAATCAAGGAAGACTGGTGGAGGGGATCTTAATAGGGATAATATAACAGATAGATGGATAGAAAAATAAGTCATGCTAACAGAGAAAATAGTATAGTGCAGATAACAGAATGAATTGGTATGCAAAGGAAGTAGGTTAAAGCTGGTACACAAAAGAAATTATCAACTGTTGAATTAAGATGTTGCCAAACAAAAAGAGAAAAAAAATCTAAAATCAACTGTAAAAATACAAAAGAAAAGAAAACTGCAGTGATTAAGACTTGTTGGGAATCGGTTGGAATCAACTAGGGCATTAGGGCAAAGAATGAAACCAGAATATCAGGGAGAGAACTCAAAGTTATAATAATAGAGCAGAATGAAAACACAACAGGAAAATCAAAAGATTATGAGAACAGTACACTGATGACATAGAAATAAGCTCTAAGAGATACAATAAATAAGTTATTGTATATAATAGTAAATAAACATAACTTGTGCAGTAAATAAAAAAGCTTCACTATTCATTTCTCTACCAAGATTTTATTTCCCATACTGCAAACTGTGATTCACCATCTTTTTTTGTTCAATGAGGGCTGTCAAATTTCCTGCCAGGGCTTCTATCATTCCCAAGCTTTTGACATACATCAGATTGCAGTTCGGGGTTCCTAAACTGCTCTCTACTCAACAGTTCAATTTGCCCATTTGATTGAAGCACAGAATCTTCTTATTAAGAGAAACTGCCACCGAATCCAATTCAAAAATGTGGTACATGTAAGAAATTCAGCAGCCTTGACCAAAGCTGTCACAAAAGGATAATTAATACAGCCAAATGCTCAGTCTTTCTACCCACACAATAAAGTAATACGCCGTGTCCTGAAACAGCTCGAGTTTGTGCTGTTCAGAAATATTCCAGCATTTTCATTCAATATACTTTACAAATTATGAGGTGAAGTATTTAATTATATATGGTAATTGATCTAAAACCTAGCCAGTAATTCCATATTCTGGAACAAAGCAAAACTAAATATTGTGATAGAAGGTGGATATGCAACCAGTTACTGTTGGGCAGGGATATAATATATAAACACAGAAAGCATCTGAAACTCCTCATTATGCTTAGAGTTGTCACTTGTATTCTTTTTAATTCTAGGACTGTTATTATCCAGACAACGTTCACAATTAAAATTAAACATGAATTAAAGTAATAATATTATAGCAAGAGAGGAAAAAGCCCCAATGCACTATTACCATTAATAATTGAGCAAGTAAGAATACACAGATAAGCTGTCTCACCTTCCAGTCTTTATATGCTACAGAGGAGTTCTCTGTAGTCACTTCACACATCATTTGTCAAGCCCTACACAAAGCAATCTCAGTAGAGAATGACACAATTGTAGCTTGGAGAAGAGAAACATTTAATTCAAGGGGTGACTCTTCTAAGGGAAGCTCAGTTCTCAGAGACTTCTAGTCAATTCTATGGATGTAAGGAGTATAAGATGCACCATGATTTTGAAGAGGTAATTTTTTTTTAAAAAGTCTTTGCATTCTGCAGGCCTCCCAAACCCTCTACATGTCTCATTTTTTGCACACAAAAAAGTGGGGACATGCAGAGGCTTTGGGAGGCTTGTAGAGTGCTCCTGGGAGCTCCGGGGGGGGGGGGGGGCGGCAAGAACGGCCCAATTTTTGTTCTCTCTTTTTTGCCCTCCCCAGCCCTCAGGAGCACTTTGCAAGTCCCCTCCGCGTCTATCTTTGCAAAGGGGGTGGGGTTTCGGTAGGCCAAAAATGCTGTATTCAGTGTATAAGACATACCCAGATTTTCACCCTCTTTTTATACTCCAAAAATACGGTAAGTAGGAAGCAGCAACTTTCTATAATAACCAAAAACAGATACTTAGGTAAATCTCAGGAACAGCCTTAGCCTTACCTACCATCATGTTCCTAAATATGTTCTGTTCAACTGATGACTTGCAGATTGTGGATCAATTCTTACAACACCCACTAGGATTTTATTTTATTTTATTATTATTTATCACATTTGTATACCATTTTAATCTTACAGAGTCACAGGAGATCAAAGGGTATAAAAGACTCACAGAATCAAAATATATTTTAAAAAAAACATTAAAGACAATCAATTTACATAAAAGGAATAAAAAAATTAAAACCAAGTGCAACACTTAGAAAGAATGCAGACTAGCAGGCTCTACTCTATCATAGGATGTCCAAATTAGTTGACAGAAGCATTTTTAAGAGCTTCCTGGAAGGCCAATTAGCTTTGAGGCCAGCTTCGCCTCAGGAGGAATGATATTCTATAGTGGAGGATATAGCAGAAAAGGTGCCACCTGATGAAACTCCCTAGCTGACAGGACTCATATCCTGCACTTTGAATTGGACCCCTTTAAAAACAATGCAAACTAGCAAACAGCGCAACTTATTCAGCAGAGGTATAACGTCTGCAATTTTTGGAATGCACCTAACTGCCCATGCCACCACATTTAGCACTGGCTGAAGTGCCTAGATACTCTTCAAGGGAAGCCCCATGTAGACAGCACTACAATTGTGCAATCAGGAGGTGACTAGGACATGAGTGTCTGACAATAGACCTAGTCGTTACTTTTAAAGCCCTACATGGTTTAGGACCTGGTTACCTGAGAGACCGCCTCCTGCCATTTACCTTCCAAAGACCGATAAGATCACACAGATTGGGCCTCCTCCGGGTGCCATCGGCGGGTCAATGTCGGCTGGCGACCCCCCGGGGGAGGCTCTTCTCTGTTGCTGCCCCGGCCCTATGGAATGATCTCCCCACTACTCTTCCGGCCTTCCGTAAAGCTACTAAGACCTGGCTGTTCCGGCAGGCCTGGGGCTGTTGATCAGCATCCAGCCCCATTTTAAGTGGTATGTATGTTGTGTAATTTTAAATAACCGTATTTCTATTTTTAATTTTTATATTCCCTTGTTGTCTGTAAGCCACCCAGAGTCCCCCTGGGAGTGGGCGGCATACAAATGCTAATAAACTTCCAAACTTCCAAACGGGAGCAGAACACAAAGCTGAGCCAAAAGCATTCCTGGCCACAACTGCCATGTGTTCTTTGAACAGGAGCGATGAATCCAGAAGAACCCACAGAATGTGCACCGAGTCTGTCTGGAGGAATGCAACCCCATCCAGTAGCAAAGATGATGAATCCCCAGATACAGAAAACCTTAAACCCAAAGACACTCAGGCTTGCCAGGGGTTTAGCTGGGTACGAAATAGGAATGATGGAAGCAGAAGTTTGATGAAGTCTAATGTAAAAGTAAAGCTCTCACAGAAAACAACAAACCATTGGGAATAACATTCCTGCAGGGACAAAAGAAGAAACAAAAAAAAAAAACCCAAACTTACTTCTACTCTGAATACGCAAAACGGCTTTCCAGGGCAACAATCTTCTTTAATTTTCTCATCTCCTTCAGAGGCAAATTTTAATTCTATATGTTCCAGCTTTAGAAGAAAATGGGAAAATCGTTTTTAAAAATCACTTCAAACATATTAATAAGAAAGCTCAATTGTATCAAACAAAGTGTTTCATTGTTAAATAAAATCATTTTTTGTGACTGATTAATCAGTTCTTATTTTTAAAAATTCCACAGCTTTGATTCTTTTTCTCTATAGATTTAAATGGATCTCAAGTTCAGAGGTCTGAGCCAGGAAGTGTTCCATTTTGGGCAAGTTTGGCAGTTTCAAAGTTATAAGATGTTTTATTGCTTCAGTGACTATTGCACACGTCAGATTCCAACATTCCATTATTTTTTTCACACATCAAAGCCTTTACTTTCTTCAAAGTAACTGTTCAAATCTCATTAAAAAAACTAGGTGTTTTTTTTTCTCACAACAAATAACATAATCAACAGAGTTATTGAAATAAATATACTAACTGTAATCATAGTCCTTTGCATCTGAATTTTTCTAAATTGGGCAGCTAAAAAATTCAAATAAATATACCCCCACTAAAATCAGTTAGAAGCGGCAATTTCTATTTATAGTAAGAATCATTAAATTTAGAGAAGGAATAAACACTGCCCAAAAAAGACTGAGAACTTCCAATAATTTTCTCAACTTGGGGGAAAACAACAATCTCAATAGGGTAAAACATACATCTGTCCAGGCGATAATAGGAAAGGAACATGTTAATTATACGCTGGTTTCACTTACAGAAGATCATTAATATTGATTTCAGGGCTCTAATTCTGGATGAATTCTTCCACTAAATATTTTTCATTTGCCAGCATTATACAGGATTTGATTGGATTAGGAAGCTATTCAGATAAGAACTGGAAAAGGTGCTTCAGAGGAGACAACAGCACACTAGGCAAACATACAGATGGCTCTTTAAAGAAGCCACATCTTTTCCTGAGTTTGATATGAGGTAGCTATGCAACTTCTCAAAAACATATACTTGCATTAAGCAGTCATTGGCAGGACACAGCAAGATGATTGCACCAGCTGTTCCACCTTAATTCAAAGCTGTATTTTCCTGGGATGGGTAGCTATTGTACAAGTCTGGGAAAAGATGTGGCTTCTTTGAAGAGGCACCCATTGATTTATCAAGGATGGCCACCTACCTGAAGCCAATTTTTCAATATTGCATATCCCTACAGTTGGATTGTTATTGTGACTCAAAATGAAAAATAAATATGGAGTTTTCTTTTACAGACCCATGTGCATAGGACACATATGTACACGTGCATGTACACACACACCTTATAGATAGACTTTGTATAACTAGCTAGGGGTTGAAGATAAACAGGCAATGGATATTGAGCAGTGTTTCTCCACCTTTGCAGCTTTTAAGAGGTGTGGACTCCCAGAATTCTACAGCCAGCATGCTGGTTGGGAAATCCTGGGAATTGTCCACACATCTTAGTTAGCAAGATTGAAAGACAATGATGTAGAGATTTTTCAGCAACAATGAATCTTACCAAGAGCTGAATATCATTAAAGCTTTCCTAGCAAATGCTCACCTCTAAGGAATTCGTCAAATAGACTATATTCTCCCGCAGGACAGCCTGTTCATCGAACTCCAGCTCCAGATCAAGCACATGGGATCCCTTCTTCTCTAAATTTTCCTACCAACAATAAAAAGCACAAGTTTTAAAATGCATCAATGAAATGCTGAGCAAATGTTTGATAGAACTTTTCTAGTAGGGTTCCCAGCTGGTCTATGAGTCCCAACAGAACCAGTTGCGAGCCAGTTTACAGAAGATTGCCAATTCCAGCCACAATTTTGAAAGCTCTTAAAAGTAACTTGTTTTTGTCTCAAATCTACTTTTTAATATTTAAAAAAAGCCCATTTAGAAAAATGTTTTAAAAGAGAAAACTATTTCTATTATTATTGTTATTTTTTAATTAACTAAATGTATATGCCACCTGACTCCCAGCAACTCTGGCAAGCACATAAAATGAAACATCTCCAAGGGGCAGAACTTGCAGATCAAAAGCCATATGAGGAGTTTCATATACTTTTAATAGGAGAGCCTTTGCCTCCCTCCAACAGCTTGCTGAATTTTAATTGTTGGGGACTGCTTTGCAAAAAAAAAATGTATATTTTTTTTGCCAACTCATAATGCACATGCAGTGAGTATCTAATAAGCCTTTTGGTGTCTGCAAGAGACCAAAACAATACCAAAGCAAGCAATACAACATTCCAAGATAAATGAGGTATGAGACTACATACCTACTCAATTCAGACTAAAATTAATACCAATCAATCAATCAAAATACAACTGTAAGGGACCTTGGATGTCTTCTAGTCCAACCACCTGCTCAAGCAGGGGACCCTATACCAAACGTGTCAAACTCAGGTCGTCACAGCAGCATCACATGACTTATTTCCCCTTCACTAAACCGGGCATGGCATGCCCAGTACATGATGTATCGAGCCCGCAAGCCGGGCCCTGCCATATACCATTTCAAATAGGTGGTTGTCCAGTCTTTTCTTAAAAACCTCCAGTGATGAAGCACCTACAACTTCTGAAGGCAAGCTGTACTATTGGCTAATTGTCCTCACTGTTAGGAAGTTTCTCCTTAATTCCAAGTTGCTTCTCTCCTTGATTAGTTTCCATCCACTGCCTCTTGTACTTTGGAAAAATAGGTTGACTCCCTCTTCTTTGGGGCAGCCCCTCAAATACTGCTGTTACCCCTAGTCCAGTGATGGCGAACCTTTTTTGGCTCACGTGCCATAAGTGGACGGAGCGCAGGGGGGTCGTGTGCAGACGTGCCACACCCATAATGCAATGTGTGACCGTCCCAGTGCACATGGAGCTCCATGTCATTTTTTGCATGTTTTTTTCGGCCTCCCCAGGCTCCAGAGGCTTTACAGGAACCTGGAGAGGGCGAAAACATCCTCCCCCGCCCCCTCCCCCCCAGACGCCCTCCGGAGGCTTCAGGAACCTTCAGGAGGCTTCTCTGAAGCCTCCAGAGCAGTCAAAACGACCCTCCGAGCAAACCGGAAGTCACTTCCGGTTTGCTCAGAGGGTCGTTTTGAGCACTCCGAAGGCTTCAGAGAAGCCTCCTGAAGGTTCCTGAAACCTCCAGAGCAGTCGAAATGACCCTCCGAGCAAACAGGAAGTCACTTCCGGTTACTCGGAGGGTCGTTTTGGGTGCTCCGAAGGCTTCAGGGATCTTCAGGAGGCTTCTGGAGCAGTCAAAACAACCCTCCAAGCAAACCGGAAGTTCGTTCCCGAACTTACGGTTTGCCTGTAGGGCTAGTTTTTTTGTGCTCCGGAGGCTTCAGGGAAGCTCATGAAGCCTCCAGAAGGCCTCCGGGGGCGTGGGGAGACTCTTTTCGTCCTCCCCAGGTTCCTATAAAGCCTCTGGAGCCTGGGGAGGGTGAAAAAAATGGCTTTAAAAAAGGACGAACTCAGCCAAATGGTTCCGCGTGCCACCTCTGGCACGCGTGCCATAGGTTCACCATCACTGCCCTAGTCCTTCTTTTCTCTAGATTGGCCATACCCAATTCCTGCAAACATTTTTCATACCTCCGTTAGAAGTGTCCAATAAAGACACAGGTTAGAAAATAATAAAGCTGAATACTGCATAATCAATGGTGCAGTATGGCTACTCTCAAGGTGTTTGGAAAGGGGAAAGCAGATAGTTATAGTAGTAAAGCAACAGCAACTCAGATTCCTAATCCAAAATAATAACTAATAGTGATTTTGGGTTGGAGGGAATCACTGTTATCTTATCCTTTTCCTCCTCTCCTGAAAGCTGTGTGTTTCAGCAGGAAAAGACCATTTGATTAGTGCTGAACTGAGGTAAACAAAGACTAGATGTCTAGTATTTATGTGCTGTGATGGGATTTACATGCTCCCCCAAGAGAAACAAGCCAACCTCTACACAAATAGGGGAAATGTTCCTTCTTACATGCCAAAAAAACAACCCATTAACCATCTTTTTTTTTGAAGTGTGCAGCACATAATACTCATTAAAATTAATATCTGTTGTGAAATATATTGTCATAGCCTTACTTTACTTCCTGTGTTCATCATCAAGTGACACACAACTTTATTGCAGAACATCTTCAACGTATGCACTAAGAATCTATTAGGATTTCTAGCATACTTCAGGTAATTCATACAGAAGGAAGAAAATGTAAATGTGGTCTAAATAAAACATTTTTATTGGTTTTCCCCATTATTAAAACATCACAGCAATCTTTCTCTTTGAGAAGACAGACTACTATGCAGTGTTGCAACCAGAAGCTGTAGAGTAGAATAGAAATCCTTGCTGCAGCTACAGGCAGAAGGCGGCATTTTCCAATAACAACACAGTAACTTTTCCAATTCAAGAAACACACTAAGTAAAATGCAACCACTAATATAATTTATTCTTTTAGTTCAAATTTTTAAAGTTTGTTGAAATGATACTGCTTTTCCTACTTGAGCTGAATTCTTATTTGAATTCAAGTACATTCCCAGTTGGAAGTAAATTAAACATTTAGCTAATCATGATTATATAAAGAGGGAGAAGGTGTAATTGCCACAAACAATGTTCTTTTATGTTCTTAAATGTTTAATTGATTGATTGAGATCTACCTGTAATGTTTCAAAGCACAATCTTCTCAAGGAATCTATAAGGGCAAGATATTTATCAAGGAATCTATAAGGGCAAGATATTTATCAGCCACCTGTACTATCACTTACATCCCTGGACCTGTTCTTCTACCCCACCCCTGAAACATGCAGTCAAAATTCAGCAAGTGGTCCTTCATCAGCTGAAAATTGAAGTGGTGAGCAATTTCACACGCAAAGTCCTACCAAGTAACCCCATGGAAAAATTTAGCCCTGTCCACTTTAAATCATCAACCTGCTCACCCTTTACGTGTTTCCCCAAAAGTTGTATTCCACAACAAATAACTAGTGTGTCCTTATTACATATAAACAATGTTCAATAAAATTAATGTCGATAAAATGCCATTTCAAAGTACAGTACATGTTTAGCAATAAACATAAATAATACCTTCATAACTCCTGAAGGAAGGATAAGATACACAGTTTGACTTCAAAGGCAAGTCTATATAAAATATATTACAGTCTAAACTGGATGTAACTAAACCAGAACCAACAACCAGGTAATATTTCTCTGGTTAGGGTTGAAGTGGGGGATGATAGATAGATAGATAGATAGATAGATAGATAGATAGATAGATAGATAGATAGATAGATAGATAGATAGATAGATAGATAGATAATCTATTTATATCAGGACATCTCATACAAAACACATAGTAATCTGAAACAGAAATAGTTCTGATGGGACACAACTTGTATGATCCTGTTCATTTTTTCTCCCTCTGAATTTTCAAAAAAAAAAAAAGAGTTGTGTTTCCATATCACTATTCTATCCTGCGCCATACTTACATTTTCTTCCACATCTCTGCATAATTTCCAGGAGTCTCATAAAATGCAAGAAGCAAGCCTATAAGCAGGAATTGTAGCATAAATAGCAAAAGGCTGACCTTAATCATTGCTACAAAAGGCATAACCCTTTTCATGTATTTTTTCAGTTCTGGCAAGGAGCTGAGTTCAGTGGCAATTATTTTGTTGTCTGGAAGCTGTCCTCCATTGGTCTACAACAAAAAACAAACAACACCCAATTATTCTTCTATTGACAGTTCTATAGGAAAATCAAGCACAAATACCCCTCAATTGGATCTTTTATTTATTTTACCTTCACCAGTCTTATTATTGTACCGAGTTCTGAAGCTCAATGAAGTGCAGATAATCTACTTCATAGGTGTCAAAGTCGCAGCATCATGTTGCCATCATGTGACATATCAAGACGTTTTCCCTTTTCGTGGAGCTGGGGTGGGCATGGCCAGTGCATGACACATCCGGCCCACAGGCCACCAGTTTGACACCCCTGATCTACTTCCTCCAAGACTTTCTGAAGCTATCACCCACTATCTTCTCCATAATCTTCCCCCAAAAGAGAAGGTTGGGAGAACAGTCAAAACAATGTTCTCATTTGTTTCTCATTTGTTTCTACAATTATCTGCTAACCTTTCTATTTGCTTAAACATCATTGTAGATCCCTTTTCCCCCTGAAGAACTGCTTCACCCCAATTTTAAATGCTGCTATTTAAAAGTTATTCTTTAATGAGTTCAGAAGACCACTGGGAACCCCTCTATCCTGCTAAGCCATGTTTCTATATGTAGCCATGCTCTAAATATCACACCTTGCTCAAAATCATTTAGGACAGCTATTCCCTCGGGCTGTCACAATTTGTGGTCCACCGAGCAGAACACAGCTGAGTAATCACACCCAGCCTGCTGAGCTGTCCACAAAGATATCAAGAGGGCTCCTGATTCTTGCTGGCTACCTGAACTACAAAAACAAAGGAAAGGGAAACAATTGGCTGTCAAAAGATACAATAGCCTATGATGCCATGTTGACAGCCTGAATTGGGCTTGCAGGATCTTAAGCTGCAAAAGAAAAAAAAATCTGTTCCAGGCATCACTTTTGAATACTACATCCATAACTCACTTTTCTCTGCCAGATAGAGTTGCAGCAAAAAAAGTAGGTTATTTCAAGCTAACAAAGCAAGCTGTCTGGAAAAATCCAATCCTATTCTCCAAGACTGTGCTGCCAAAATGTGGGGGCACGGAAGCAAATTTCCTTCTTCTTTTTCCCTCTAAAGCAAAGTATAGTGTACCCCCACTAGTCTAAGGATACTTCTATTATATTGCCACTTCACAAATCCTAAATATTGTTCCTGCAACAGTTTGCAACTGTCCTTACTGCAATAATCTAGAACTCCAGGTAAGGCAACCCACATGCTCTCTGTCCAATCTAGGCAGAAGTGCAAAAGCTCTCCCACCATTGCTAGTGGCCTCTCCTTTGTTCCATTTAGTATTGTGGTAAAAATAAAATATGTGGCTAATAAGTAAATAAAACGAGGCATAAGGATAGCTAATGGTCTTGCTTTTTTCTGCAGATATTTATGTATTGCATTTCTTTCCCTCCACGTTCAAATAACTTTCAGTTTTTAATTATCATTTAATAATTAATAATGATTAATTACTACTTTAATTATTTATTTATTTCAGGTTATGTAAACATCCAAGAAGGCTTGCAATAAAGCAAAACACAAAGCATGACGGGGCAAGCAAGTTAAATTCATACCACTAAAGTCAATTAAAAGTTAAAATCCTGGCAAATAAGCAATGTTTTTTTCTATTTTCCTAAAGATTTATTTAGACTGATTCTGGATGTGTATAATTAGCATGCTGGTTTTTAACCCATGTTTTATTTATGGTCCCCGTTTGCATAAACAGGAGGTTAAAAATATTTGAAGCCACGAGAGAAATTTAGGCAGGATAATCACCTGATAATGTTTTCGTAGAACCGACAGTGTGATGTGCTGCCACGGAGGGTAGTTCTTGGCCACATAAATGGTGCAGTGGGATGGCTTCTGTGGTATTTCTTTGTTGCCCTTCTAGAAAACAGCAAGGAAAGTCTTGCTTAGCAAAATGCGTGAAACTTTCAAACAATAACTGCAGAAAAAAGGACATGGATACTTACTTTTCCTTTTCCTGGTGCCATGTAGTTTTTTAGACGCAGACGGAGATCATGGGCTACTTCTGTCAGATACTGGGAAGACTGGACCAGGATTTCATCTACTACCCCAGGCACAGGCCAGGAAGCCTTCATGATGGATTCAGCCTTTATAGTTAACACATATGGATTGGGGGTGAAGAATCTGGTGCAATATTCCCATCATTCTGCAATATACAATCCCTCCCTCGTTCGCCAGTGAATGAAAAGCAGTACCTTGCCCAACAAGCTCCAAATATATTCACACACATGAGGGCAGATTGGAGCTAGCAGGAGAGTCTGTGATTCAATAAACTGGAACACCAATTCTCGGTGCATTCCTTCTACGGCAAGTTCCCGGTACTTGTCTTTCGCTGCCTGAAAGAGAGCCAGCAAAAGCACCGTTAAAACTATTCCAACGGTCAATGGAAAACATGGCATAAAAGACCATTTCCTTGCTTGTAAACCACTTATACGCCCAAAGTAGATTATTATAAGGGAATGATTTAATTTTGTAGACCCAAGCACTAGCTGGAATTCGAACCAAATAACAGCCTGCCAGTTTCATATTACATATCTTTATATTATGAAGGTTTCTGAAAGAGAAGTGGATCACCATAGACATAAAAGTCAAGGATAACTGCAGTGGTATACTATGTACTGTTATTTTGAATCGCCCAATATCAGAAACTACTGTAAAGAAGTGTGGAAAATAGAAGCAATAAATATAATCTATTATTATGCCTGGAGAGTTCAGAGAGCCTTGGAATGGGGTTGTGCAAAGGAGTCAGGGCACATTATTACCAGCTATTGTGTATATATTGGGGAACTGCTGACACCTCATGGACAATTATGAAAAACGTTCTCCTTCTTATGAGCAATTGAAAGCAGAATACCGTTTTTTATCCATTTGTCTTTTGATATTTTTTATAAATAACCATTTTCTTTAATTATTTGGCCTCTTATTTTTTTTCCTCTTTCAATTCTAATTGCCAATCTGATCATAATAATTCTAATTTATTTAGATTTAATTAAGTCTAATTTATTTATACTGTCCCATTTAGCACAATTCTTAATCTCTGCTCCTTAACATTGAGGATAGATCATTCTCAAAAAGGCTATAATTCAGCAGGCGGTTATGTTTAAAGTCCAAAGTCAATCTTTGCATTTCCCATTCAGTCAGGGTTCTGCAATCTTTTTTCAGATGAGTTTAGTAATCTCCTAAAATACACACACTTTTATTTTACAGCACGTTGGGATGCTATCAGAGCATGAAAAATGAGGTTGGATGGCTTCACAAAGCCCATGGAGAACAAGATGGGAGAGAAACTGGGAAGGTACAGATTGCCCCGCTAGAGCTCTTCATAGGTTGTGGCCTGCTTAAATTCTGCTAAGCTGAAGCTGGTCCCCATAAGTTCCATTATATGATTGCTGGATACAAAGGGAATACTCTCCTGGGATTGCTGTTGGCAGGTTAATTCCAAAAAGGGCTCCTTCTTCGGGATGGCCAATTGTTTTATCTTCACATACGAGTATAGAGAAATAGGGAAGGGGTTGATGCTACAGGTGGCGCAGTGGTTAAATGCAGCACTGCAGGCTACTGCTAGATCAGCAGTTCAGCGGTTCAAATCTCACCGGCTCAGGGTTGACTCAGCCTTCCATCCTTTCGAGGTGGGTAAAATGAGGACCCAGATTGTTGGGGGCAATATGCTGACTCTCTGTAAACCGCTTAGAGAGGGCTGAAAGCCCTATGAAGCGGTATATAAGTCTACTGCTATTGCTATTGCTATTGCTATTACAGTCTTCTAGATTTATTAATGGTGACGATGTTATAGAATAGCATTGGGGGGAGAAGGGGTAGGAACATGGCCTTAGAATAAATAACAATATAACAACTGACAGGAGGAAACATGGTAATGTACTGCAATTTGACCATGCAGGAAAAGACAGTCTGGTTCTTTTCAGATTGCAATCTACACAATAAAGTCAAGGTGATTGGAAAGATGAGCTTTCCAACATAAAATGTCATGTTAGTTACTGGTAAAACATCTCATAGCAGCACAACTGAATTCACAGGATAGAGGTGCAGTGGTCTAAAATTTCATCTCCCAAAAGTGCCCTGGTTCTTCACACTTCTGCCTCTACCTCCCGCTCTATATAGTAGTGTCTAAATAGCTCTTACTGCCCACAATTATCTTTTAAGGTTTACCTCAACTGGCATCCAGCCTCTAATCTGCCATACCAAAAAGACAGAGCTCCCACCACCAGTGCTGCTTTTCTGGCCAACTGAAAGCAGAGAGCGGATGAAAAGCATTCTATAGCACCACCTCCTGGCCCTGTAGTACTGAGGCAGTTTTCTTCCCCCTCGCCTTTATGATAGACTCATCTCACAATATTTAAAAAAAATCAAACTTTATTTTTTTTTAAAAGATAGAATGTGAAAATCTGTAATGTCTGTAATTTGTAGCTTTTAGTAATCAAAGGGGAAAAAACCCATTCAAATGCATAAACATTATCATTGGAAGTGTTCTTTCTTTTAAATGCTATTTTATACTGGTTTGTTTTAACATACTATTAATACATGGCTTACATTTCTTGCAATTTACTTTGACATCATTTGTGCTAGAAAGCAGAATCAAATGTTTAATAATCTACATTCTGAAGAACAAGTACCCTTACCTGAAATTCAAAGAATCCAGTTTTAAGAGCTTCCTTAAACATCATCTTCTCATAGTTTTGTTCTGTCTTTATTATGCCTGCATTCATTTCACTAAGGGAGAAGAAAGCTAGAATTAGAATAGAAATGGAATTAAATCCAAGGTTTTGTGACAGAATCCTATAAAACTGCCATAAAGTAAATCAGATCATGCAATACTACCACAGGACCATGCAAGATTGCCATAAAACATTAATTTTTATTATTATTTTTTTAGAAAATGTAGTTTCCCTTAAGCAAACAAGTTGACCCTTCCTCAAGGATACCTGGCAAAGACCCTGTCGTTGTAGGTTCTGGCAGGCCCGCTTCTTAAACTGTCCCAGTTAGCAAGCATTTCTTTCACCCACTCCACCCATGTATAGAGGCGGAGAATGCCAGCATCTGCCATGGATTCCACAAAGTTTGCATCTTCAACAGTATCCCCTGCGTCAGCCAGCGCCAGCCGCATGCCTGAAAGGGAAAGAGGTTTCACTTTCTAAAGCAACAGCAAAAGACATACAGTCCAACAGCTGGGAGGCACCACTCTTGCTGTGAAAGGCTACGCAAAGCATTCAAAGGAGGCATTTTTTTCAACTCAATTTATATAAGTAAAGCATACCCTATTTAATGCCACCAAAATCACTTCATTCACTGTGCTGTTCCCAGGCTTTCGCTATGCTTGCATGAACACACAAGCAACCGTTTCCTTAGGATTACCAATGAAACAAAGTGATTTGTACATCCTAAAGCACACACATGGGCAACTGGGAAAAGTAGCAACCTCAGATCTTCTAGAACAGGGCTGTCAAACTCCTGGCCCATGGCCATGCCCAGTTTAGCAAAGGTGGGGGGGAGTGACGACACCATGATGACGTTGAGTTTGACACCCCCGTTCTAGAGGATGTGGCTCTGTCACTCTGCAATACAGCGTAAGTATTTTTATTGGGAAGGAACACCAGAACTTAAAGCAATTATAAAAATGTGATTTTTGATTTGTTAAATTTCCAATAGGTTATGCATTTAAGTTTTTCATATGCTGATCAACAAGGTTTTCTCTTTTAAAAACAGGGAAGGCTGTTTGACTAGATAAACTGTTATAAAATTGGTAATATAAACTCTATTATAAGATAGACATTACTGATATATTATACAGCCAAGCAGAGTTTTCAAAATTCAAACATAATCCAATGTGTCTCCTTACCATCAGCTGAAAATTTATCTATAGCTTGACTCAAAGTAAGAAAATTGCCTGTAGATTTAGACATCTGTTAACAAAATCAGGAGAGAAAAATATAAATAAGCATATTTAAAAGATGGTCTGTCTATCAGAATCAGACCCAAAACTTAAATCTAATGGGGGCAAAGAAAGAGAAGTATATTTTTATCTGTTAGCTATTAAAAACACTGCTAAATCCGCTATCAACCCAGACAAAATACAAGATAAACTTGCAAATATCACCTAGTTACCCCCAACAAATCTTGGAAACCCCTGACTGATTCTTGGATGAGGGAAACTATCGAAAAATCTCGGCGCTATAAATCAAATAAAGAACGCTGTAGACTAAACTGGGGAAAAAGACACCAAAATATTATAGAAAACAATGACAACCTATTTTGGCTGTGATGTCTATAAACAAACATGGGTGGGTCCATGTAGTCACTAGGAATCAAACTCAACTTTAGAAAGTTTTCTCCAACCCAGCTGTTTGTACTATGTGTATTAATATAAGTTCTATTTCAATAGTCAATAGAAACTTCAATCTTCTTTGTGCAAGTTTCTGAAAACAACTTTCTTGTGAAATTGTGTTTGTCAAAAGTTATTCTCTTTTAAGAGCATAGTTAGAGAAACCAAGGTTTCAATAAGCTTCAAAAACAGAAAAGGGCCACAAATATATATTTGATACACACTACAAAATATCAGTTTGGATTATTAAAAATCAAATGTGTGTGTGTGTGTGTGTGTGTGTGTGTGTGTGTGTGTGTGTGTGTGTGTGTGTGTATATATATATATATATATGTTTTCTGAGGTTTTCGCGGGTGTTAGTATGTAGGTCTCTAGTTGTTCGGGTTTTCTCCCGCGTAGAATTGGATATGTCTTTGCGACGTTTCGACGAAGTCACATTCGTCATCTTCAGGCTGCTGCTGACTACTTCAGGTTTGGTGTTTCCAGGAGTAGTGTGGGATCTTGGCTGTTTGTCCCTTATAACTGCTGGTAGGGGATTAAATTTTAACTGCCAGTAGGGGATTAAGTTTTAACTGCCAGTAGGGGATTAAAACTGATTGAATGGGGGCTTGGGTGTGTCTTGATTAGGTGGAAGTGTGTCAATATTTGGTGGAAGGGTGTTCTGTTCTGATTGTTTGGGAGGTTGTGTTTCCTGTGAGGGTAGGAGGGGTTTTGAAGAGGCTGATTGTGCTTTAGCAGTTTGGCTTCTGGTTCTGGGTCGTGCCTCCTCATCAGTTTGTGTTTTTGGTTGTTTTCTTTGTGGATGTTTTTTGGTAGTATTCTGTGTGGCTATTGTGAGTGTGGGCCTGGTCTCATTCTTCATGTTTGGGATTCGTTTGTTAATGAGGGCGGGTTTCCAAAGGGCTGGCAGGCGGGAGGTGTCGTCACGCCTGTTCATGCTATGTGGGTGTTTTTCTATTTCGATTGCTTCCCTGATTATACGGTTGTTGAAGTGTTCGGCCTTGGCGATGGTTCTTGTCTTATTGAAGTCAATTTTATGTCCTGTGGCTTTGAGGTGTTGGACCAGGGAAGAAGTTGGTTCTTCTTTTTTGATTGCATTTTTGTGTTCTTCAATGCGTGCACTTATTCTTCTGTTGGTCTGTCCGATGTATGTGGCGGGGCAAGTAGTGCATGGGATTTCATATACTCCTTGATTTTCTAATTCAATTTTGTCTTTGGGGTTTCTTAGGATGGTGGATATTTTCCGGTCTGTGCAGAATGCTGTCTTGATGTTGTGTTTGCGGAGGATTTTGCTGATTTTGTCTGTGGTGCCTTTTATGTATGGGAGGAGGGCTTTTCCATTTTCTTGTTCTCTGTCCTGGACTTTAGTGGGGGTTTCTTTTTGGATTAGGTTGGTGATCTTATTTCTTTGGAATCCATTGGATGTCAGTACACACTCTCACCAACGTACTGACATCCAATGGATTCCAAAGAAATAAGATCACCAACCTAATCCAAAAAGAAACCCCCACTAAAGTCCAGGACAGAGAACAAGAAAATGGAAAAGCCCTCCTCCCATACATAAAAGGCACCACAGACAAAATCAGCAAAATCCTCCGCAAACACAACATCAAGACAGCATTCTGCACAGACCGGAAAATATCCACCATCCTAAGAAACCCCAAAGACAAAATTGAATTAGAAAATCAAGGAGTATATGAAATCCCATGCACTACTTGCCCCGCCACATACATCGGACAGACCAACAGAAGAATAAGTGCACGCATTGAAGAACACAAAAATGCAATCAAAAAAGAAGAACCAACTTCTTCCCTGGTCCAACACCTCAAAGCCACAAGACATAAAATTGACTTCAATAAGACAAGAACCATCGCCAAGGCCGAACACTTCAACAACCGTATAATCAGGGAAGCAATCGAAATAGAAAAACACCCACATAGCATGAACAGGCGTGACGACACCTCCCGCCTGCCAGCCCTTTGGAAACCCGCCCTCATTAACAAACGAATCCCAAACATGAAGAATGAGACCAGGCCCACACTCACAATAGCCACACAGAATACTACCAAAAAACATCCACAAAGAAAACAACCAAAAACACAAACTGATGAGGAGGCACGACCCAGAACCAGAAGCCAAACTGCTAAAGCACAATCAGCCTCTTCAAAACCCCTCCTACCCTCACAGGAAACACAACCTCCCAAACAATCAGAACAGAACACCCTTCCACCAAATATTGACACACTTCCACCTAATCAAGACACACCCAAGCCCCCATTCAATCAGTTTTAATCCCCTACTGGCAGTTAAAACTTAATCCCCTACTGGCAGTTAAAATTTAATCCCCTACCAGCAGTTATAAGGGACAAACAGCCAAGATCCCACACTACTCCTGGAAACACCAAACCTGAAGTAGTCAGCAGCAGCCTGAAGATGACGAATGTGACTTCGTCGAAACGTCGCAAAGACATATCCAATTCTACGCGGGAGAAAACCCGAACAACTAGAGACCTATATATATATATATATATATATATATATATATATATATATATATATATATATATATATATATATATATATATATATATATATATATATATATATATATATATATATATATATATATATATATATATATATATATATATATATATATATACCGTATTTTCACGACCAAAAGCCGCACCGGATTAAAAGCCGCAGTATCAATTAACGTTAATTTTTTAAACTTTTTCCACATATAAAGCGCACCGGGTTATAAGCCGCGCTCAGAGACCCGGCTCCCCTTGGTTCCTCATCGAATCACGTGCGCAGGTTGCAACTTGGAACTCCGTCTGCCCGAGTTGGGGCATTTTCTGGCTTGGGACGCTCCGGCGGCTTCTTCGGGAGGCAGCCCGCCGGCTTCGGCGAAGGCTGGGACGGAGAGCGCGGCGACCGTGGAGCATGTGTAAAGTACTTTCGCCCCCACGCCGGCCCCCCTCACCGCGCGCCGGCCTTCGGGGATGAAGGGGCAGGACTTCCCGGGTGGAAGGCATGCCTGGCTCTGCGGCTCCAGCCCCAGCACCTTTCGGCCGAGCCTCTCCCGCCAGGCGGCCGCCTTCCTCCGCTGAGCGGCCCCGCGCAGCCTCGCCACCCCGGGAGATCGCCAGCGCGGGGGCCTGGGGCGCCGCGGCCAGGGAAGCCAAACCAGGCGGCGGCGGGCAGGGCGCCCGGGTTGCGGTCCCCGAGGCGGGCGGGTGGGCGCACGTGGCAGGCGTCGGCTAGCGGGACGTTTCTGGCGCGGGAGGCTTCGGGCTCCGCTGCTCTCCCGGCTCTTGCCCGGCCGGCGTGGTGTGCTGGGAAGACCGGCGCCGCACCGGCCACCCGCGCGCCCTTGACCGGCAGCGCAGAGCCGGCTGGGGCGCGGAGCAGAGTTAGGCAGGGCGACTGCCGGGGCGGATGGGGTGCTCGGCGCCGGCAAATCCTGAAGGGCTGCGCCGGTCTGCCGTCCCTTCTTGCGGCGGCGGGGGTGACGGAACAGCTCAGTCTATAGGGGCTGGGAACTGGGTGGCTCTCTGCTCGCCCCCCGGTCTCCGACTGAGAAAGTAGCGAGGTTGAAGGGAGAGACCCGAGGGACGTGTGCATGCTTGCGAGCTTCAAGTTTGAGCGTCGGGAGGGAGAGATTTTCTATCTTTTTTCACACATAAAGCGCACCGGGTTATAAGCCGCACTGCTGGTTTTTGATAAAATTTTAGGATTTTCAGTGCGGCTTATGGTCGTGAAAATACGGTATATATATATATATATATATATATATATATATATATGATAGAGATATAGAGATAGATAGATAGATAGATAGATAGATAGATAGATAGATAGATAGATAGATAGATAGATAGATAGATAGATAGATAGATAGAGATATAGAGATAAATATATAGAGATAGAGATAGATATATAGATACATAGATATATAGATATAAATATATTTATTATATGCTAGAAAAACAATGTGGAGAGGAAAGTCTAACAATTAAATGTTCCATAAACTTTCTGCCTGCGTTTCCATATTTGGAAAAAGAACTTTAAGTCATGTTAAGTTCAGCTTCCTAAGTAATATCACAAATTAACATATTACTTGCTGCTCCTTAAACTGAGAAAGGATTTAATTCATAACTATAGTAATCAGAGATGTTCAGTATAGATTCAAAAAGACATCATACCTTCTCTGAATTAAGGAGAAGATGCCCATTTGCTCGGACAGATACAGGCCATTTTTCTCTGCATTGGAAGACAAAGAGTTTCATTGTTTTACATGATTTTTCATATTCAAAACAATCTTCTAATTTTTAAATAAAAGCACTATTTTAAAAACACTGACTGTGCACTATTCTTTATTTTAGCATTGTTTTTTCTCTTATTGGTTATGCCAATGTAATAATTCTTTGTATTCCTCTGTGTATTATTTTCCATCAAATACAGGTAATCCTCGATTTATGACTTACCTTGAAACAGACACACCAAAAATACTTCACTAAAGGGATAATGTAGAGGAATTTGTTGTCTACAGGTAGTCCTTGATTTATGACCCATACTGAGCCCAACATTTCTGTTGCTAAGCAACATAGTTATTAAAAGTGAGTTTTGCCCCATTTTCCAACCTTTCACAGTTGTTCAATGAATCACTGCAGTTGTTAAGTTAGTAACATGATTTTTAGGTGAATCTGGTTTTCCCATTGACTTCGCTTGTCAGAAGGTCACAAAAAGGGATCACATGACCTCGGGAGACTGCAACCGTCATAAGTGAGTCAGTTGCCAAGTGTCTGATTTTTTTAATCACCAGACCATGGGGATGCTACAATGATCATAAGGGTGAAAAATGGTCATGAGTCACTTTTTTTCAGTGCCACTGTAACTTTGAACGATGACTAAATGAACTGTTGTAAATTGAAAACTACCTGTGGTTAGAGACAAATTTTACTCCAGACTCCAAATAGTCTAACAATTTTTCTGAAAGTTTGTGAATTATTTAGCACTAGCTATAATTCTGAAGTACTGTGACCTACACTATGATCGGAGTTTAATATATATATTTATTAAGAAATTCTGATTAAGTGCATAAAACCTTAAGTGCATCAAGTCTTTATCCTAAATCAAAGTTCACTACCACATGTTCAAAAAGTATGTGAAGCTTTAGATGTAGCAACTGGTGGCATCTTCTGTACAATGGTAACCATTACTTCAACCCATTTTTCTGCTTCATAGATTTAGTTGTACAATTAAGGTCATGGCCATGCTACAAGAACCAAATTTATTTAAACTTTACAGATAACTATCTAAACACTTTCCAATAGAATTAACTTAGGGCCATCCAGCCCCTAAGGATGCAGAGCAGCCAAAAGTCATGATACTTCCAACAAAATGCTTCATACTGGGATAAGGTTCCTTTGCTGCAATAGTCTTTTATTTTCTCTGAACGTAGCAGTTTTAATCAAACCCAAAAAATCCCATTTTCTTTATCTATCCACAGAACATTGTTCCAACAGCTTGATGGATCAAACTTGTGTTGTGTAAAGGAAACTCTAATGCTAGCAACCAATATGTACAGTTTTAAAAGGGGAGTGCCGCTGGTTGTCTCAATGCAATTCACCACTTTAAGATTGCTGGGCTTCACATACTTTTCCAGTGGAAATAGTGAACACTGCAAGTTCAAAAAAATATAACACAGTAAGTATCCTGTTTGAAGTGATGTTTGTTTTAACCAGAATCTCTTTATCAACTAATATGACTTTCATGAATCTTAAATCACCTTATAGGTCACAGTATTGAAGAATTATGGGTAGTTCTAATAGTTCCCAAAGATTCTTTCACTCCCTTAATTGCTAGAATAGCTATTCAGAGCCTGGAGCAAATTAGCCTCTAACAAGTTGAAGCAATAAAATATGACTCAGAGGAATGCACGGAATTATTATGTAACTGGCAGAGACAACAGGGAAGAAAAATACCTATAGAAAAAAACCTTTCCATCCCTCCCAATGCACTGTGCAGCAAGCATGGGATCCTGATTTCACCCCATTTGCTTCAGTAGTGCAGAGTAAGCCAGATGTCCTTCAGACAGAGAAGAACTAATGATTATCCTTGCGGGAGTCCTTTTCCCACCTACTGGTATTGTAGGACTTACATCTGCAAAATAATGTAGCTTGACGGAAAAGGAAAAAAAGGTAACTAACAAGCATTCTAGGCATCGTAAGATAAACAGTCTTTCAAAGCTCATTAGCTGGGTCGCACATGAGTGGATCGCACATCAGCCAAGGAATTCCTTATGGAGATTGGGATGATCTCAGTGAATCTGCAACATTTACTCATACTTGAGCCAAAAGCATGATAGGAACTTTCCAATGTATTTTAAAAGTTCAATACAGTGGAAAGTAAACTAAGGGTACACGGTACAGTTCATGGACATCACACCTGTACAAATTCAAATTGGGCAAGCAGTAAAAGACATAATTAATTAACATTGGGAGACTAGATAGTCAACAAGAAGTGATTCAGCAATGTATCGATTACACACGTAACAAACTGGCTCATGCTTTAATTCCATACTCAAGTCTTGTAAAAGAGCAATTCATTTTAATATAGTTTTGCCTGCTCAGACTTCTTTTCCTTTTCAAAGTTTGCGCAGGTTGTGATTACTTGAATTAATACAGCTGGAGATGCAACTTTTCACAGACTAACCTCTGATCTGGCCACATGGCTACATGATTGTAAAGGTAGTAAGACAAGTGATTTGGAACAAGATCCTTGCCAGAAGCACGTATATCCACTGGATACCAGTACTCAAACTCTTGCTTCAGTTTATCCAAAGCCTCCTTAGGGATTTTTGTTGCGGGGAATGGAGCCGTCTTAAAGAAGATGTAGTCCCATACCTCCTCTGTCATTTGGCTTGCTCTGTGTATAATAGGCAAAAGTTATAAAAAGAAAGGCTGCAGGTTTCCCTACTAACTGAGCACCTATTTGGTATGATTAATACATACACCATCACTAAATATGGTTTCATTCTTCAATGAAGAATGCTTTTAATTTTAAAAAAGGACCTAATTTTAAGATCTGAAACATTTTAAATAAGAAAAAAAATCAGTTGGTATTGATTTATTAGAATTTTTAAAGTATCAAAACAAACCTAAGGGTTACCCAAGATTAGACATTACCAGAACTGTAATTCTAACAGATTATTCTTCCATATATCAAAATTAGATGTAGCTGATGAAAACTGTGCGAATTTTCACTGTTCGTTTGTTTGTTAATGATTGACAACAATCTGTTAGTTAAGAAGCAGTGCAGTGGTTAGAGTGCAGTACAGGCTACTTCTGCTGACTGCCAGCTGCCTGTAATTTGGCAGATCGAATCTCACCAGGCTCAAGGTTGACTCAGCCTTCCATCCTTCCAAGGTGGGTAAAATGAGGACCCAGATTGTTGTGGGCAATGTGCTAACTCTGTAAACCGCTTAAAGAGGGCTGTAAAGTACTGTGAAGCGGTATATAAGTCTAAGTCTATTGCTAAGTGCTAAATTACCCATTACCCTGAAAATCCTGGTCTGAAACTAGTATGTTATTCCACTAGTTCTGAAGTCAGAATCTACCATTAGAGTTAAGGTCACACTTATAGATTTCTCTTATGTTTTAACCTCATGTGTGGCTCAAAATAATCTACTTTGTATTTTTTTTTAATTTTCTTTAGGAAATGCAATCAATACACTTGAATTAAGACATCAAATGCAACAAACTGTTCCCATAATGACCCGATTGGTAGTTTTTAAAAAGCCATGATCCTATAGATTACTTAACATTATTCCTGTCATGCTAACTTGAAGATATTATATAAATAATCAGCATCATAAGTTCTAATATTTATGGCAGATAATAAAAAATAGCCATTTAGAGCAACATTTGTGACTGAGGAATGGAATGGAATGGAACAAGATCCACATCTTTATGTTAGTATATATCTGTGAGCCATGACAGAGATACACTCAAGACACAGGAGAGACATATCCATTTGCTTTTTTGAGTTTTGTAGGGTGAAATTAAGTAAAATGTTTTCAGAAATTTAGTATATATATTTTGCTTCCTATTTCCTGGGAAATAACCCCAAAACACAAATTTCACTGTTGAATGCAATATGACTTACAGTATGTTTACTTTTTATTTCTTACAAGACAAGGCAACATTTGCAAGAGAAGGCACTTACCACACCTTATCACCACTCCCTTCTCACCTAATGCCCAGTGGAGATTCTCCTTGTCCATTCAAATTATCAGGCTGTAGGAAATGAGCAACTGTATAGTAGGCCATGTAGATAGTAGAATCAGAGAGAGATTCTATTAACCACTGCTCATCCCAAGGCATACGAGTTCCTGGAAGATGACAAAATATTTTCTTAGGCATTAATCACTGACATTTAATATTCTATCCTCTTGCATTTATGGAAGAGATGAGGAGGGAATTGTCAAAACTATACCTAGTCAATCTCTTACCATATGACACTTTGCATTATATTAATGCAAAGGCAAACATACTGCTTTCATGAGAAATCTGACTTAAACATATTTAGGCACTACAGGAATTTATATTGATGGCCAAACTCAATTCTAAATCAATATACTGTAGAAGATAAAAGTCCATTAAAAGTACTCTATGTTGAAAATTGAGCTGTTCATACATCATATGAGTCTTTTCATAGGTTTTCCAGTTATATACTAACTGGTCGATCATATATGGAAAACGAATAAAACAAAATAATAAAAGTGTTGATTAATAAAACACTGTTACTGGCTGATCAATAGAGCAGTTTTCCTACCTAGGCCGTACGTCCTTGAGCAGGCATGTTCCTGGAGCCAATTCAGGGTGGCTTCAAAGTTTTTTCTGGTCTCCTCACAAAAACTGGGAAAACCAAAGCATTAATTATCTATATGTCATATATTAACCCTCCTCCCTGGCACAAACCCCACACCTACGTCTCAAGGTTTTTCAGACATTCATGGGTCTGCTGCTTCCAGGTCTCTTCACCATAGTCCAGGTACCTTGGGGAAAAGAACCAAATATCGTAGGGAGTAAGAAAGATGATCTTGACAGAAATAGGCCGGATGCTTTACTAAAACAATGAATGGAAAAGCATGGCTTTAAGTCCAAAACAAGCAGTAGGAACTTGGAAGAGTTGCAAAAAGCAGAAAAGTGGTAATCAATGCAACTGTAACTTTTATTTTATTTTCAACTTACCATTGGTCACAGAGAGCCACCACACACTCATCTGCAGATCTAGATATAACTTGTTTCTCGGGTTCCATATAAATCATTGCTTCACCCTGAAATAAGGAAACAGGGAGGAAATGGGGGTTAAAATGCTGAGACAACAAAGTTGAAAAGATGGAAATCAGATTATGATTATTTTAGCATTTTAATACTTCATATCAGCAAATTGGATGGGGAGGGATATGATTCTAAGAATCTCAAAGAAGGGACTGTAGGACTGTGTGATAATCCCTTCTTTCATGGAATTCAGTATATTGTATGGACAACAGATATTACAAAAGGCAATGTGACTTATATTTAATTTCCCTAAGTAAAATTGCAGCCATGCAAGTTCGTTTTGAATTTTATTTTGGTATCAGTTCTCTTAGACTGTGCATCTTACTGCACCTAGGAGAGCACAAGACAATCACAAAAGATTTTCCTGTCCAAAGCAGGGGGGGAAAATCTGTCCTTAAATGATCTGATTTCTCAAGAATGCCTTTTCCCCATAGCTGCAAAGGTGCCCAATGGAAGTTCTCTAATGCCTAAATTGCAAAATCTCAAACCACAGAAAGTGGGTTTGGGAGCAGACTACTTGCATGCTTTAATTCAGTTCTCCCTTATACGCAGGCGAACAGGCATACTCTGCCCTATATTTCGTTGAGAATGGATGAACATACCACTTACAGAAGTTACAAAACTCTACTACACTGTCCTCTGGTGACTAAAATGTGAAAATACACTTTTGTGCAAAAGAAAACCCTCCAATACAAATACCCCAGCTGCACAAGTTTTTAAGGAAATAGCAGTGGGAAACAATATTTAAGAAAAGAGTCTTTCTTAAAACACTTGAGAGTTTATCAAGCTTGGCAGTTTCAGAGATACAACATATCTCTCCTTCTCTTGTGCATGTTAAAATATTTTTCAAATCAAAAAGCTGCTTTAAGCATGCAGAGAAAAGATTTATAGGCAGAAAACGAAACAGTAAACTCTGCTGTATAAAACTATTTTTAAAACCCCAATTATTTCTATTTGATCCAATAGGCTAAATGTAATTTATTTTTCCATTAAAAGAAATGTGTTTGATTTCAGGCTATTGGTGGGGTTCTTGGTGTTCTCTGAGCTTGGTAGTTTTCTTGCAGTCATTTCACTATCTATCTAGGTCAGGGATCCCCAACCCCATGGGCCGCAGGCCAGTACTGATACACAGCCTGTTGGGAGCTCCATTTGCGCATGCACAGGATTAGGTTGTGAGCACAAAACCATTTTCTCCACCCCCACCACCGCTGCTGGCCCACGGAGCCAGAGAAGTTGGGAATACTTATCTAAGTAACATCTTCAGTGTTAGAGATGCTTTTTGGCAAAAAAAAAACCCCACTCCCCACCACCACCACCAGCAGTCTATTTCTCAAGCAATTCTATTACAATAAAACCAGCATTGTTTTGTAAAAACAAACTGGAAAAACTGTGTTAAAACCTCAGAATATCAAATGGATTATATGTTTAAAAAAAAAAAACACCTCAAATACAGCTTGATTCCTGCTAACTACGCAGACATGTTGGTGCAGCTTTCATGGCAACAGTTAGAAAATCATAGGCCACTGCCTCTTTCGGGAATACTTTAGCCTCCAGTCCTGAGATTTCCTTGAGGTTTACATACTAATCAGATCAAACCTGCTTGGCTGGTAAGCCCAGAGAAGATTGGCCAGGTGCTGCTATCTGCTAAGGCAATCAATATATGCACACACAAACCGTTACGTACGTTGTCTACCATCTTCTTCTGAATAAGCTTCTTGACATCCTGAACTCTCTGGCCTTTGAATCCATCCACAAGCATTACCTAAAAAGAGTAGTCATTGCAGAGATTAGAATCAGCACTGGCTCATTTAGAATCTGGGGAAGGCAAAGTGGCCTCTCACCCTCTTCATTCTAAGAGATGTCCTACTGGGAATGTCGAGTTAAAATTGAATGGGAAGGAGTGCTCTGAGGCAACCGCTTTCTTGGGCAAAGCAGAGTAGAAGGTGGGAGGGGAGCCCATTTTTGCTTCTTGCAAACCAGACAGAGACACATATGTATGCTGCATAGGCTACAGTAAAGCATCCTGCTTAGTTTTTGTCTACGGGGAAGCAAGTAGATAAGTACCGCAGGAACAACTTCTCATATTTGGAACTGCATCCCTCTCATCTGCTAGTGCATAATTGATGGAATGTGTGCTCAGAGATAATAGGGACTTTGGAGAGATTTCATATTCTCCACACCTAAACTCCACACCTCCCAAGGCGGGAAGGGGACGGAGGCTCCTAACATGTGAAAGGGAGATATGTAAGGCAGGCATGCAGAAAGAAAAGTGTTTTTTCATGTTCAGTTAAACTTACTCCTTCATAAAATCCTTTCAGGTATACTCTCTCTTTGGCTTCTGCAAGTTTCTCTCTGTCGTTCTGACTCTGGATCTTCAGCTCCTCACAGACCAGTGGAGCAGAAAGGTGGCCATACCCAGGGATCTCAATGATAGGTATCTGGGAATATAATGACAGCACTGTGTAGTTTTCAATCATGTAAGCAATCAAGAATCTTATAGGAAATTCAAGCCGGACTCCTTTAGCCTTTGAAAATGGAACTGCTTTTTATGGTTGATCAACTAAACAAATCTTGTTTTCAGTCTTGTGGGCTAGAAGCATAAAACATAAAAGAAAAGAGGTGAAGCCTATCCTGTTAATTGTACTCATGTGTAAGAATCTTTAACTTATATAGTATGTGGATATATGTTCCACCAAACCTGGGTGTTTTGGTTGTTTCCTGAAAAAAGGATCAAAATATTAACAGAACTTACCAGTGTTATCAATATTCTATGTAGCAGCCATTAACCCAGTTTCAAAAATAGTATTTTGTGACCACTTTGCACAGCGCTTGGTAGCTTAAATATCTCACGCTCTACTAACTTGCATGCTATAATGGATCCAAGGCAATGACGGCAACAACAGCCTCTGCCTGTCCCCTTCTAATGGATAGTTTCAATTTGCGCAATTTGAGGATAAGAAGAGTTTCTTTGCAAAAGTGAGAAGAGTCTAGGGTCTTATCTGCTGTCAGTCTGCCATCACACAAAGATGTTTTTATTGGAGCAGACATTTGACCTTTTGAGTTGGTTTGCCTGCCGAATTAGATGTTAACTGAACAGCTACTGTTACTTTACTTTTACTGATATCTCACACCCATTTCTCAATGGGTGCCTGATTACCTCCTTAGCTATGTTCTTAACTGATATATTACTTATAATTTCAGCTGCATTTTATTCCTATTTTATATGTAGTTATCCTGAACTTTTTGACAAACAAAAAGAGAGAGAAAGGTGCTTGTTTAATTAGCAAATGAATTTATTTTTCATTTCTTTCCATTTTCTATCTTGCACTGAATGTACTACCATTCGGCTTGTGCCTACAAAACTGGGTTCCCAGAAGGGGGATAACTATAGTTAAGGGAATGATGGGTAAGTACAGATTTTCCAAATTAGCTCAATCTCCTCTACTCAACAACACCGATTAAATTACAATCTGACTAAAGTAGCTGGGATATTGTGCAAACCCAGCCTCCAAACTGAATGAGAGCAAAGAGAGGTTTCCTAAGACATTTTGCAATGGAACATTTCTCTTTAAAATAATGAATGGAGCTGTCTTATTCCTTTGCCTATGGGCAAGATCAGGCTGTCAGGATCTACAACAATTCTCAAATCTCTTTTGCCTTTGCTCATTTAATTGGAAAAGCAGCCCAGCATTTCAATAGGGCAGAAGCCCTCATGAACTGCTAAGCTCCTTGCAGTTATTCTTGTGCCACTACAAAGCTATGCTCGTGGGAATTTTCCACCCAATAATCAAAGTGCTCAATGCTTACAATAATCTAGTTCATTAAGTAAAGCACATGCCAAGTTAACAAGAAGCCTTTCCAAAATAAATACAAGCATCAGGGCTAAATTCAAGTCAATCCGTTTCTCAGGAATCTTGTTTCTCAGACCTCTGGAACTGTTTTCAAGAGTGTACAAAAACAAGCGTTGTTTGTTAACCCTGATTTTACTGAATACAACTTGGGGAATAAATGGCATTTCCTCCTATCTCTTCTAGATATAAAAATCTTTCTTCTGTTTTGATAATGAGCCCCTTCAAAAAGACCAACTTAATGCAAGATTTAGCAGCTGAAATGTGTTAAGAAAACAGCAAGTAGATATCACATCAGTTTATTACATTCATTGGAAGATCCTGTCTGCATTGTTTCACCAATATTTAGCAGACTTATAAATCTGATTGAAATAATTACTAGTATTTAGTAAAAACATCTATAGCATTCATTTCTTTCTGTACTTACAGGTTCAAAAGGCAGGACCATTTCATCCTTAATGCCGTACTTCCCTCGAAAAGCCTATGAAGAAAATCAGAAACAAAACACCACAGATCAGATCCACAAAACCTAAACTGAAGAGATGTTTATTTCTTCTGCACAAGCTGACTAGTTAACACCAGCCACCTGTACAAAAAAACTTTTACCAATTTATAAAATACTCAGATCAATTGGTAAACATATCTTTAATGCAAGCACTTGTACAAAGGGTGAGAACCATATTAAATGGGCACTTCCCAGCTCTCCTACAAAGTGATTTTTCTAAACAAGAATGAAGAAATGTCCAATTCTTTTTAATATTATTAATAGATCTTTATTCCACCTTGTTATATATTGTGGTCAACTCCAATTTGTTTAAAAATATCAGCCTGGGTCCTTATTTTATCGACCTCGGAAGGATGAAAGGCTGAGTCAACCTTGAGCCCCATCAGGCTGTGGGCAGAATTTGCCTGCAATACTGCATTCTAACCACTGCGCCATCACAGCTCTTAATACATAGTTTTGTCTGCTCAGCACAAAGAATTTTATGTAGATCCACATATGCCTATTAAAAATATACTAAAAAGATAAATGAATGCCAACAGCACCAGGTGTCAATACATTCAGAGGATCTCCATAATTCTTAAGAATCTCACCGGTTTCTTCTTTAAGTCTTTCAGGGCTGTGATGTCATCTGGAGCATCAGATGGTACACTTGTAACCACTCCAGTACCTTACAAGGAACCATCAAGAAACATAGATCAACACATTGTTAGGACAGAATTTGCACTAAATGTGAACTCCGAAAGGGATGGAATTGTACATTTTAACTTTGCCTTGTGGTTACATATTCTCCGTAATCCTCAGTGAGGATAAATCTGACAATGTAAAGGAACATTTTTATCCATAAATTTAGAGCCTTGGAAAAAAATGATGGTTTTAAATTATACAGTGTATAATTTATGTTTTATCCATCATTACAGCAATCCAGAATATCCACATGACTGTATTAATAGGACTACCATGTGGAATCCTAGACCCCTTTATGCACATTTTTTCATAAATAATAGCTATATAAAGTCAATATATTTTAGCAGTAACCAAATACATGCTCAAATAATGAATCAAATGTAGTTACTACCAATTATAGGCACCAGATTATAGATGGACTAATTCTTCATTACTAGCACAAGAAAGATCATATTGTAAAAGACAACATGTGGATAACCTTAAATCAAAGTAAAAGGAGAAGAAAATACGAGTCACTTTCATACAGTACCTTCATATGTTTGTAAAGAATCCCAAGATTTTAAAGGAGACAAAACACAGTAGTTTAATTTATCTTCTTGTTTTGATGACTATACACAAGAGCTATTATTCCTCTTATGCAATCCATACAAAATATTATTTTGCTTGAAAGAGCAGAAACAAGACACTGCAGAAAAGTTTACTTAGTGTAGATATTGGTTTCTGGGCCAATATCTCCAGTAATCAATAGAAAGATAAAAACCTTTCTCCTGTAAAAAAAATGAGTGCTAAAATGCCATAGTTTTTACCTTTATCTTCCTTAATAGTCAACATTGGAAGAGCATAGATGACTTTATAGGATGTCAGAGGAGCAGAAAGTGCAGCACCAAGGATCTCCTACAGAGAAAAAGAATTATGTTAAAAGTAAGGGAAGTATGTGTTCCTGTTTGACATATGCAAAATAATTCAAAACTGACGAACTTTCAAAATTGGGAATGCTGCTTTAAATTTGAAATCATGGTTCTGTGTTCAAAATAGATCGTTCCGAGTCATTTGAACTTATTTCAAGCTCAGACTTCTGGAATAGCTGTAGACCAGTGGTATCAAACTCAATTTCATTGATGACCACATCAGGATTGTGTCTGACTTTGAGGGAAGGGGCGTGGCCAGGATGGGCATGACTGGCGTGGGTGTGGCCAGCTCGACATCACTCATTGAGGCTCCGTTTTCGGGCCGACAGCCTCCTGCAGCCCTCTGCCAGCAAAACGGAAAGCAAGCTCCATTTTCGCTGGCAGAGGATTGCAGAAGGCCGTCACAGCCGAAAACAGCCTAGAAAGGCTGCGTGCAGTCCTCCTGAACTCTGTTTTCACTGTCAGAGGTACCGCAGGCTGGTCCTTCGCTGTTTCCAGCATCCCCATGGTTATGTGATCCAAGTTCGGATACTTGGCAACTGACTTGATATTTATGATGGCTACAGTATTCTGACTAGCAAAGTCAATGGGGAAGCCAGATTCTCTCAACAACTGTGTTACTAACTTAACAACTGTTGTGATTCAATTAACAACTGTTCAGTGAACCAAAAATTTGGGCTCAGTTGTCCATTAGTCAAGGACTACCTGTATTGTATATTAAAGCAAATCTAAAGTCCTCAGAATCTGCTTCATTTTTTGTTAGAAGATCCTTATTAGAAATAACGTTCACAAGATACTCACTTCTCCCATCAATTCTTTCACGACAGGTACCACCCCATTGGTTTTTGTGAAGCCTTGGTAGGACATATTCCTGGCTGCCCTCTGTGTGCAAATAAAAATATCCCCATTCCGAGTCTCAAACCCAATGTACTTCATATCAGGCCGAACCCAACAATTAGTCTGCCCAAACATGGTTTCTGGTCTCAAAGTAGCAGCTACCAAGAAGATATTCTTTCCTCTAAGGCCACTGTAAAAGAAAGAAAGGGCAGTTTAGAAAAATATATTTAAACAAAAGTTCACTTAAAAGATAAAAACAAATAGTATTTTCTAAAATCTATGCCAACATACTTAGTTAGGGTGTTTTTCTTAGCATGTTCATCCCAAAGTGCATTGCTAAATGTCTATGAAGATTCTCAGTCATCTAGGATATGGTTGTCCCAAAGGTGCTTTTTTTCAAGAGGCAACTGGACTTTCTGGTTTTTCTTTGAAGATGTTTCACTTCTCATCAGAGAAGTTTCTTCAGCTCTGAAGCTGAAGAAGCTTCTTGGATGAGAAGTGAAACATCTTCAAAGAAAACTAGAAAGTACAGTTGGCTCTAGAAACATCATCTTTGGGACATACATCTTATCAGTAAGCTGTCCCTTCTAAGTTGACAATGAAACCTATTCACTATGGGAACTTTCCTCTTCTTTTTCCAATCTTTGCACAAAGACAATTTAAAAAGACAGCACATCTTTGACTTACAAACATGACTGTTTATTGTGTTCATTTTGTAAGGAATAAACACAGGGAAGTCACTATATCAATAAATTCAAAAAAAAAAAAGTAATAAAAATGTTCTTCCAAAACCATCTGGTGCATTTTTCCATTTTTAGATATAATCTAAATTACCATCTTCTCTAAAGGAAGCCACGTGCACAGATCCAAGAATAACCAAGCATTGATCCATATTGTCAATACAACCTGATGCATTTCTTAAGGCTATTCAGTTCAGTGGAACTGATTTCCAAGTGCCTTTAATTGTAGATCAATAGATCTTTTCATTTTTTCCAATGTTGAATGCCACAAATAAGACTCAGGAAGTCAAAACCTATTCCTCTCTCAATAACTTATATCCAGTGGTATCCTGTCCTCTATGTGAAAATTTCTACTTAACTGATCAACCTACATGGCATAAATTAGTCTAATCTTAATCTACTTCATCAGCAACCAAAAAGCCACACATATCTGAACACACTTCTAAAACCTTTAATATGTGTTTTCAATAAACTTTTAGCTTTCTTCTTTTTTTCTACTAACATCAGTATAAGTAATTATGCCGAGGCCTACCTTAATTTCAGAGGGTAAGGCTCTATCACCTTCATTTTGATTAGTGTGTATTCTTGAGGTCCCACACCCTAAGAGACAATATATAAACAATTGTGTCACTTTCATTTGTAATCTCTTAGAACTATTCAGTCAAACCAGTCTTTATACATTAGACCCGGCCTGCCAAACTCCCAGCTCACGGACCAGATGTTTCACATGCTGGCCACGCTGATGTCCAGTTTAGCGATGGGGGGGGGAGTCCCAATATGTTACATAATGGCGCCATGATGATGTGAGTTTGACACCCCTGTATTAGACTACAACAAAATCATTAGGGCAGGGGTGCCAAACTTGTGCCATTACAGACTTGTCACATGACGTATCACGTTTTTCCTCTTCACTAAACCGCACATGGGCGTGGGCAGACATGGGCTTCACAATGCTGCATTAGAGTGATTTGTGTATTAATCAGATCTTTGTTTTTATTGTTACTGTGAGCTGACTAGGATCATTATATGATATAGGTGGCCTTATAACGTCTGTAAATAAATAAATACATTACTTTGGATTGGAAGAGAAAAGTGTGTTTCAGAGTTGGGATGGTAGCAGTGAGAGGAAGTAACTCAGGTAATACCTGTTAGCAACTCCTTAAAGCATCTGCATCTTTTCCCAGAATCACAAGATCGGTTTAAACAGTTGCAGACAGATGCTATATACATTTCAAGGCATCTTATTTTTCATTAACGTGAAGCATTACATAATCCTGGTATTAATAACAAGGAAAGAATTATGCCGCACGCTCCCAACTAGAAAATAATGCAAGAAATTGGTGATTCTATGGAAATCTAGTATAAACAAGCTGCTGGTGACACAGAAGCTAGTGTCCAAGCAGCTTTTCCAGAAGCTTGAGTGCCTAGGTGACTTTCCATTTTTATCTTCTCTGAAAGTTGACTCAAAGTTCCAATTTACAAATAACTTTTAAATTATCTTTCCTAATTCTGCTATTTGCATCCCAATACTATAAAAAAAGTTATTGAATCAAACTCAACTCTCCTTACATCCCTGTTTCCTTGAACATAAGACCTCATTGGATAATAAGCCCAATCGGGCTTTTGAGTGCATGCCCTAAAATAAGCCCTCCCCCAAAAAATAAGTCCTTCCTGAAAATACTGCAACCCAGCAGCAGCCATGAGGTAACCACATTCACTGCCTCAAGCACCTCAAAATAATAAGACCTCCCTGAAAATAAGGCCACGTGCTTATTTCGGGGGTCAAAAGAAAATAAGACTCTGTCTTATTTTCAGGGAAACATGGAATTATACTTCATCTTCTTGGCAATGATATATAAGAAGCTGCCATTGGTTTAATCTGGAGTACTTTTTCAATTTGGGACTCCTGGTACTTGAGATTCTAGCAAATACTAACCAAGTTGGACACGCCTTGGCTCTTTTTTTTTAAGATACTAAGATTGGGTAATCCACTGCTACTACTACTATTGATTATGATTTCTAAGTTCTATCTAATTTCCTTTAGTTTTCTGTTTAGGTGTTTCAGTCAATTAGATGACTGAATAAGCTTAACCCTTTAAGAAAGAAAAGGCTTTCCGTAAAAAATCAGGAGACAGTAGTGAAAATGGGCAGGGTGGCCATTTTTCCTGATCCTCCTCTTCCCGCCTACCCTCTGGCTTTAATCTCCAAAGTCTCAACTCATTAAAACATAGTCCTATTTTTTAAAAATCCTTTATTACCTCCCCTGTTTGTCTATCATGATCCATGCAGGGTTGACCATCTTTTGGTGAATAAATAGTATACCTACAAGGCAAATTAAGTCATTGTTAAAATGTGGGTACATCCTAGATATTGAACAGGGAGTATTTTGCATTTGGTTAGTGTAATTGAACATCCATGCCAGATAGTCTCCTATTATGCAGACTAATTCCAAGGAAAATTATGCAGGAGCATCATTTTCTTTGCTTTAATTTCACTTTTTCCAGAGAAGCCATAAGCGGGGCCACTATAAGTAATAATGCTGTACTGAATTGGGCACTTATGCCAAGTAACTTTAGCAGCCAGACATAAAATGGAACTGCTACATTCAGAACCATATCAATATTCTTTGAAATGTGTGGATCAGAACTATAATAAACCAGGAAAGAAAGTTGGAAAGTTATTGGTTCACTGAATAAAAGAAACAAAATATTTTATATCTGGAGTTCAGGCTAACAAAGATTATTTATATACGGAGACATAATCTATTGATCTACCTTACTCAGCTGTGTCTAGTGAAGTTAGCTGTGACTCAACCACAAATCATTAATTGTATAGAAATATTGAAGTGGGAGATTTTAAAAAGCTGCCATAACAAATATTGTTTACAAGAAACTCCAAGGACAACTTAGGCCATGAAATAGGAAAAACTGTGGACCTAGTAGAATTCCATCAGAATGGTACACAACCACAGAATATTTACTGGCAAGTATAATCTTAAGACATTTGCAATAAATCATTTAAGCTATTACTATATTCAATTATAGTAATATAGAAAACTGATATTTATGTAAAAAAAAGTTTTTACCATTATGTATTCTTTTTTTAAAATTGCATAAGCTTAACTAAAGAAATCAAATAAAGATAAAAAAGGAATTTCAAAATTAAGTATAATAAAAACATTTCAAAAAGGATCTTTCAATAACACATTCTTCCCTTCCTATCCATTTCATTTTCACAAACGGTTAACTGCTCTTATATAACTATGCACTTATTTACTGAGACATAAGTATTTTCAATTTAATTGCATTATTTTGACCACTGTGCTTTGTTTTTTTTCCTTTGATTTAATTAAAATTTAGAGAATATGACAGTTAGAACAATTAATCAGTGGAACAGCTTGCCTCCAGAAGTTGTGAATGCCCCAACACTGGAAGTCTTTAAGAAGATGTTGGATAGCCATCTGTCTGAAACGGTATAAGGTTTCCTGCCTAGGCAGGGGGTTGGACTAGAAGACCTCCAAGGTCCCTTCCAATTCTTGTATTGTATTGTATATTGGGTGTTAATGTTCTGCAATATGTCAAAGATCTCTCACCAAACAAAATCATAAATATGGGATGGATGGTTCAGAGAACCCATAAGCAAATCACCTTCACTACTGTATTTTTGACATAATTCAAGCAACTAAGCAACAGGAAACTGTGTTTAATGTTTTATAAATGGACACATCAAGAAAGCACTTACCGTTTTCCAAATTTGATTTTCTTTCTTTCTCTGAGAGTTAGAAATTGCCACCGTACGAAAGCATCATAATAGGGGTTGACATCGGTAGTAATAAAGGAACGTCTCCAATCTACCTGGTAAATCATGAAATAAAGGTCGTTCATAGGTGGAATCCAAAGAAATTAATGGAGAAAGGAGAAATTTAGTTTTGAATTTCATAAATAGCAATCACTATTCCCATGGCAAACTGCTTTTAGAATTTCTAAATATTGAAATTAGAATGTAATATGGTGCGGTTATATCTATCCTTAGCAAAAGCAATCTTTACATACTATTTCAATTCTTTAGATTGTTTGTCCTCAGTAAGAATATCAAATCGCAAGCCTAACATTTACAAAAGAAATGTGAATGCCTTTGGACAGTTTTCTAATAGATACTTCTCATAGTCAGTGTGCAAACCGAGGCCTACATATCAATAAAAAATAGAAAAGCATAAAAAAATGAAATACTTTTGATCAACAACATAAGAAATATGTAATACCTTTAGTCCCATGCGTTTTAAATCTTGAAGAGCCAGAGGTGGGAAATAGCCAAGCCAATGTTCAGCCTCTGAAAATTTTATTATTTCTTCATCAGAGAGGCCTAAAGATTTCATGATGCCCCACTGGTATTTTGAGGAGCCAGTCTTAGCAGCAGCTTTACTCTTTAAACAACAGGGGAAATGTATATATCTCACAGTTAAATGCAATATTTTCATTATGTGCATAAAAAAATCATTAAAGTTATAGAAGGACAGAAAAGTTCGTTAAATATTTCACATTAGATGAGAATTCCTACAAATTTACAGTTGTATTGCAAGATGTAAATAATCTTCTAAAAGGAACCATAAATTATTCATACTGCAAATCAAAGCTGGTTACCAGTAGCTTTATGAATAATTTCAAAAGCTTCATGAAGGCAAGCAAGTCAGGCTTTTATCACTGGGAAGGGAAGAAGAGAGAGTGAATGATATAGAACTGGATGGCAGGAATAGAGAAAAAGGGAGAGAAAAAGAAGACACAGAAAAAACAAAACAATAAGTGATGGTGTGCCAAGTTAGATACAGTCCTTGCGTATAAAGGAAGGAGGAAAACTACTACAGCCTTGCTTGAGTACCTTTTTGCCCTTAGCTTTATCTTTAATGACCACTTCTTGCTTTGATTCCTCTTCCTCCTCCTCCTCTTCTTCATCTGGAAATTCTGGTGGACAGCCATACAGCTCCATTTCTCGTTTCAGCTTATCAGCACATGCCTAAGAGAAAATACACTAGAGTTCTGTAAACTGTTAGGGCACATGGATGTAAGATCTGGATGGTGCCACATACATTTATATATTTTTATGGTTGGTCACATAATCAGCCAGCTGTTTCGACTGGTTACTATTATTTCTAAACCTAGTTTGTTATTGCTCCTCTGTGGCAACAGTTAAAATCGATAAGGCTATACATCTTTTACTCTGGTCCATGCAAAGGATGACTGATTCATCCTCTGACCCTGCCAAATTCTTTAAAATGTTATGCATTACTTTTCCAAAGAGAGTAAATGGATATTTCCACTCCACCTGTGCAAACAGAAAAGCTGTTTTGAAAAATCAAGTAGATTCTTCTATGGGAAGAACACATATTTTCTTTAATCTTATCTTTTTTCTCGGACTGTAACTTCTGGAACTTTCTGGAAGCTTGTTCATTGCTACCCATGTTTTACCAACGGTTTTTATAATTGAGAAGCCTTTAAAAAGCAAAATTCAATCTTAGAAACAGGTTGTTTCCATAGTCCCACTGAGTGTACTAAATCCACTGAATATACTTAAAAGTACCATAAAAGAGAACTGTGAACTGTGGAGTCCTTGGTGCTCTCTGAACTTGGATTTTTCATTACCTAACTAGGTAACATCATCATTGCTAGAAGCACTGTGCAACCCCACTCCCTTCTACAACAGATGACATTACTTAGTTGGGTAATAAATTGTCTGCAAGAAAATGTACAAGCTCAGAGAGCACCAAGGACTCCACATTTAAATGTAATTTTTGAATCTGGGCTGGTCATTTTAAGCATATAACTTTTAACACCAAAGAAAGCAAATTTTACCATAGATGTGAGCAATTTTGAAATCAGCCACATGATCAAGGATTATTAGGTCCATAAAAAACTTTAGATTTAATCCTAAAAAGGGTATGGAAGTTTCGACTGTAGCTGTGTGATCCTACAAACAGAAGTGATTGTTTTAACAAATCTTTGCTCCATAACATCTTTTGTGAATTGAATCTAATGTATTACAATGCCCCAGAATCACCTATATCCTAAGATGGGCAATTCCAGTATACTAACCAAATGTGTACATGAGATACCTGCTACATTAAAATAAATAGATTAAAAATAATGTTGTTGTTTTTTTATTCAGAAACGGAATGCATTTTTGTCCATACAATTAAGTGATTTTACCTTAATGGGCATGCCAGTACAATGAAGTCCAAAAGGAAATAGGCATTTCTTTCCTTTCAATTTCTGGTAACCAACTGCAAACTGTAAGACACATAAAAACGAGATCAAGCATTAATGTCTGAGAATAGGAAAAAGAGGGGAAGATAAAACACAAATGGTTAAACTACAAATTATTTATTAAAATGCCTCAGCAATTTATTTCCCTTAGGAAAAATTCAAGCAAGATACAGAATTTGAAAGAAAAGAAGCCATTTATTTCAATGTCTTTTAAAAATAGAAATTAGAAGCAGTTGAAATCCGATGGCTGCTTATGGTACAACAGCCAAATTAACATAATTTTCATTGCATTCAATGGGACAGTTTTAGGTAAACCTATATGTGATTCTAAGATGATAATTTCTCTTCTCCTCAGAGGTTGTAGACATGAAACAATACATTCTTAAAGTCAGTACGAAAATTATTGTTAGGGTTGTAATACTATTAAAGTAGCATGCATTAATATAACAAAGATAATATTACATATAATAAATGTTTCAGCAATATGAAATTCCATGGTCAATGAGCTGAAGAGTTTGCTCTAAATGAAAACTTTCTGGATTGAAACAAAGAGAATAAGATCTATTATTTCAAGACCATTTAGTTATTTTTATATGTCTGAATTTTTCTTTTAATCTATTTCTCTTTTATGTTTTTTTACCTGTGATGAGCCACTCAGAGTTACCTACATGACTACACAAATAAATAAACATTAAATGTGTCATTAGAAAAATAGCAGATTTTATACATTTCTATTTTCTATTTCTATTTTCTTTAGAAGTGCTTCACAAAAGCACTAATAAAAATTCTTACCTCACATTTTGATAAAGAAAATGTGTGTCCTAGGTGAAGCCGGCCATTCATGTATGGATAAGGAAAAGTAGCAAAATATTTCCCATTGCTGAATGGAGATTCAAAACATAATTTTTAAAATTAATTAATTAATTTTCAGAAATTCAGCTTAAACACAGCTAAGGTTATGGTCCTATAAATATTTCTTGACTTGTCACTGCAATATAGTATGCAATATAATATTCAATAACAGGAACTTTGAGGGCCACATTTGAAACAAATGAAGTGACCTTGTTTAAAAATTAAAATGTTATAGAAGTGTTAATTGAATGATACCTACTTAAAAAAGACTTAAGCTACTAAACCTGGGTTTTAACTGATTAAGTTTGTATATCATTAAATACAGTGGAAGATATTCCATAACGTCTGAACAACAGACAAATTCACACAATAGAATATTTCCTTGCTCATAATTACACATACCTCTGAAAAGCTTCACAAAAATGGAAATTTTGGTCTGAATGAAGGACAAATAATTGAAAAAGAAAATTCTGCATACACATACACACACACACACACACACACACACACACACACACACACCCATGGGGTGTGATGGCTCAGACGTTAAAGACACTGAGCTTATCAGATGGCAGTCTAGGTTCAAGACCCAAGTACTGTGCAAAGGGGTCAATTCCTGTTATTTGCCCAAGCTCCTCCTCACCTAGCAGTTCAAAAGCTTGCAAATAAGAATAGATGAATAGATACCACTTCAGTGGGAAGGTAATAGTGTTACCCCTCAGCATATAGTCATGCTGGCCACAGATGCATCCTCCAACAACTGTGGCTCCCTGTCTAAAAAATGGGGATGAGCACTGCCCTCTACAGTCAGGCATAATTAGGCTTTACCTTTACTATAGCAATAGCAGTAGACTTATATACCGCTTCATAGGGCTTTCAGCCCTCTCTAAGCGGTTTACAGAGAGTCAGCATATTGCCCCCAACAATCTGGGTCCTCATTTTACCCACCTCGGAAGGATGGAAGGCTGAGTCAACCCTGAGCCGGTGAGATTTGAACCACTGAACTGCTGATCTAGCAGTAGCCTGCAGTGCTGCATTTAACCACTGCGCCACCTCGGCTCCTATGTATGTATGTGTGTGTATACTATGTATGTATGTGTGTGTATACGTATTTGTATACATACATACATACATACATACACACACATACATGTATGTACTGTATATATGTATGTATCCTACAACTCTCCAAATTTGAGACATGTATAGTTGCATGCAAAGGAACTTCATTCTGCTAGAACATTCCAATCAGATATAAACTCATTTTCCCCTCTGTTCGTTTTTGCTACAACCAAAGAGAAAAAAAACTAATAATTAAATGGTACCCACAAGCAAATTATAAAACTATGTAGTAGAATGCCATGCTTAATTTTGATTTTCACTCAGAATTTCTCAATCCAAGTCCTTTTAAATGCACTCAGCTAGATGGCAGCACTTACCTAGCCTTGTTCAGCTGGATTGAAAATTACTAGAAATCCCAGAACAGTAGGTCAAACCAGAAATTAATTGAGGCAGCAGTAGCAAACCACTTCCGTACCATTATCAAGAAAACTACATGGTTATTGCCATGTCGTCAGCTACATTTGGACCTGATTCACAAGAAGGTGTCACTGCTCTTAACTTTTTATGGGCATCATAATGAAAAAAACATTAAGATAATTATACCCTATAATATTATATTATATCATATACATTTGTGTATGTGCATTTCTGATTCAGCTGTTCAGAAAAAGAAATCTACAGGTCCATCTCTGTTGAGATACCAACCTTTCTACTGTTCTAGCAAGTTGTTATGTATTTGTCATCTATTTCTTAAATTCTTCTTAACGAAAAGGTCAGGAATAATAACTCAAGTTGGAGATTTCAGAAATGTAGATGCACATTTGAAACCTATATGCCAGAATATCAATTCTTAGTACAAGTAGTCCTCAACTTACGACCACAATTGTGCCCAAAATTTCTGTTCCTAAGCGAGACAGGTGAGTTTTGCCTCATTTTATTATTTTTCTTGCTAGACACTGCAATGGTAGTAAGTGTGAAAAATGGTTATGAATCACTTTTTTCAGTGCTGGTGGAACATCAAACAGTCACTAAACAAATGGTTGTAAATACAGGACTACTTGTATTTCAGTTTTCATTAGACAAAATGACAGATATTAGCCAACTCTGAATTTGATGTTTCCAATGAGACACATATTTTAGTCGTATATGGAATGTCATTTTTGGATTTCCTAGCCCCTAATCTGGCCTTACATCTCACATGGACTTCATCTTTCTGAAGGAATATTTTTAAGGAAAGTGTTATATTGCATTCATCCTTTAGGCAGGAAAACTTCTATATTAGTTCCCATATTGTATCTGAAAAACATCTTATTAGAGACAGATTCTGTGTGACTCATTATACTATCCATAAGCTTGCTACTACTCAAAAAATTAAATTTAAATGTTGTTTAATACTAATTTTCTACTATTAAACGCATAGTTAATTTTTTTTAAATTCCATTAGATTTAAAATTTACACACTCAAATATTGAAATTCTCAGCCACATGTGAAATGAGTATTCTCACCTTTTGTGACTTGCTACATCTTGTGCATTAACTTCAAATGCTCTTTCATTGTGCCATTTCTGTTGGATTTCCTCTTCTATTTTTTTCAAGAAGTCGACTTTAGCTGTCCCTTTCCGTTCCTTAAAAGAACAAATAATCCCTAATTAGTGTGATTAGCTTAAATAATATAATTTATGTTAGTATAGTATGTTGTATCATTATTGTGCAAGAACTTTGAATTTCCACACAAACATTATACCCTGAATATTAACTCTATAATATTATCCAGGTATTATCACTTATAAAAAATTCAAAAATATTACAAACTTAAAAATATTATCAATTAAATAAAATTACTGCCCTCCTTTTCATTTGAGTTTAGATAGTACTTATTTTGTTAAGAAATTTAAGCCTGCAAAAAATCAAGTTGTGCCAGTTCAGTAATTCATTTTAGTTCTTGTCACATTTTAAAAATAATTACTACATATTAGTTGGGGATTTACACTTTCACATTGATTGGATAATGAAAGACCCATTTATCTAAAGAAGTGCAAATAAAAAATTGATCATATTTTCACATTTACTCAATTATTGTACTACTATTTTTCTATTTGATAGACATTTGATAGCATTTACAGTGTTAAGAGTATGTAGCTAGTCCTCACTTACCAACCACAATTGGAAATGGCAATTCTTGTTAAGCGATACAGACATGAAAGTGAAACAGCATGTGACAATTATGAAGTCAGTTATGACATCAGTTCCTTCTGTAGTCATTAAGTGAATCACCCATTAAACACAATGCCATATAACTGTGATTTGGGACTTCCTTCCAGCTTTCCCACTGACTCTGCTTGTTGGAAATCAGCTGTGAAGGTTGTAAACAGTGATCAAATGACAGCAGGATGCTGCAAATGTCACAGATGTGTACTAGTTGCCAAGCACCCAAATTGCAATCACATCACTGCAGGGATGTTGTAATGGCCACAACATTGAGGACCAACTATGAGGGGTTTTTTTTAACACCATTGTAACTTTGAATGGTTACTGAATGAGAACTCACTGAGGACAACTTGTATTAGCCTAAATTGTGTTTCACAATTAGAGACAAATTGCTTAATTTTATTTGATGCCCTGTTCCCTTCTGTATGGCAATTGGAGATGTGCAACTATCGTTAGTAAATATAAATAATAGTGTGGGATGTTATGCAAGCTGAATATCAATCTGGCAATTGTTCTTAATTAATGAAGCAGAAAAGTTCCACTTGTCATATTGCTATATATTGAACCAAAAGTCAATGTCAAAAAAGTATTATGTTTACAATCAGCACATCAGTTGGAAATTTACATGACAACTCCAATGACACCTAAAATGCACTGTGAACTTATCAAATCATATTTACTTCTCCCTTTTGGTTAAACAGCAGCTTACAATCAAAGCAAAACAGCTAACCAACCCACAAAGCAGGTAAACAAATCAAAACTTATCTAAAACTATTATTTTCATTAATCAGGAAATCACACTTAGGATAAAGCGATCAATGTCTCACTCTGAAATTTGGGTGAAATTTACTATAATATTTTCATTATATGTAAAACATCTTACTGGTTTGTGCTAACAACAGCATAATCTATACTCTTAAAAAGTCATAAGAACTTTTCTTTTTAAAAACAGAAACCTAATAAATTTCACAGAAGACAGATCTCCAAAAAAATGAACTCTTCCCCACCCCACCTCTGAAAAGGGGTCCTGTCCTCACTTGACTGTACCATTGTAAATTGGATATGATTTCCTAGATACTTGTGCAAAAGACCTTTCTTTTGTTAAAGTCTGCAAATGAGATATTAACCAGAAAGTCATCCAGTTAATCCAAACAAACCCAAGCAAAATAATAATTCAATTTTCAATTCAATTTATTAGATTTATAGGCCGCCCAATCCCGGAGGACAAATAATCTGGTATCGTACAACAAGCAACAGGAAATATTTGAAAAGAAGCCTCCATGTATTCTTTTATCTTTGTTCGCAATATGCCTCCAGCACAGGATAACCTAGCCATAACCTAGTCATAAAAGCATTCAATTCCCTTAATCCCCAGTCAGCATGTTCCATATGGGAATTCAAATACAAGGTGGCAACGAGAATGCTTCATTAGATCAACTTTCCCCAACCAGATGTCTTGCAAAAAATGCAAGGGTTTCGGACAATTCTCAGGAAGAACTATTTTATGCTACCCGTCGTAAATAGCATTACAACTCTGCTTATTTAGTATCCGTTTATAAACCATGTGGAATTTAACCCGGAGTATTCCAACCAGCCTCCTTGTAAGTGAAGTGATGCGTCCCAGCTCTGGGTATATCTCAATAAATGACAGCATAAGAGGGAAGGGGGGGAGGCCTCTTCGCCCCTTTTCTGCTTTTTCCATCATCCTCCGATCCATACTCGTGGCCCAATTGCTAGCTAATCCCCCTAAAATCAATCCAGGCGAGCTGTCACCCGATATTCACCGTCATCGCTTCTCGAGAGTCTGAAAGACTTCCACCTGCAAGCTTACGCCCCTACTCCACGCCGCCGGTTCTCCCACAATGCATTTAAACTAAAGGTGGATCCGGTTCCTTCGCAAAGACTTTTGGGATGTTGAGTTTGCGCAGAGCTAACACAGTGCAAGGTACCCGCCAGCTGAACTACAATTCGCTACAAACCAAGCGTTACTTTACAGTGCTTGTCGCGTGGGATCTTCCCCCCCCCCCACAAACCGCGAGGTCTGGAATTGAATACTACGTTTCCCATAATGCACCGAGAGGTTGAAACCTATCGATGCTCACCGATAGGAGTATCCAAATCTTACGTTTCAGTCTTTCTGATATTTGTGTTTATGTATATTTGATGTCATAAGCGGAAGAAATAGAGGTGAAAAAACTTTTCAGAAGCTGTTGCAAAATTGCAAATGTAATCAGTGTTGATTGTGTTTCCATTCTTTTAATTGTTTTTAAATACTTTTCTTCCTACAGAAAAAAAATGTCTTCTAGTAAAGTAAATATAACTAATTATAATTTTGATATTCAAGTTGGTTGGATTATATGATCACTATCATTTAGGAGTTGATTCTAAAATGCATGCCAAAGGAATGCATTTTGCAGGAGCAAAAATAAGCCACATAGTCCTATGTGAGGCTCACTATCCTATTTTTTTTCTGCAAGTTTCCTAAGTATGCATAAGTTGTGATATATCCAAGAAGTTTTTCGGTGCCACTTGATGTTCAATTTGATGTCATATTGCAATGTTTCTCAAAGTGAAAAAGCATTCCAAGAGATAAAGGGTTTTATTAAGCCATCTCTTGTTAAAAGTATGCAAGCTTTCAAAATTGCCAGTGAGGCAGAGCATATTTTTACTAAGTAACATATCCTTGTTCATATGAAAAAATCATACAATATTGATGAGAAAAAATTAACATGAGGATAAAAATAGGTATTTCTAGAAAAATGGACTGTTATACTACATTGATGTTTTTTCAGAGTTTTATTTAAAATAGTTTTCTTATAAACCTTGCACATACACACACACAAAAGAAATAGAAGATGGTATTTTGTATTTATACTTATATGCAGTTAAAAATTCAAAATTATTAGGAAATAAACCCCATTGAAATCTATTACTACATAAGCAATATTACTTTTGCTATATACTATACTGCACATACATAACAATATGCACAGGGAATCAAAGCACTAACAAGATTAGACTTATCTTGTGCAGTAATGATGCAGCAATAGCATTCAAAATATGACAGGAAGTGCCTTTTTAGTTTCTAAATCCAGAGAACCTATCAATGATAGGCATTTGGGAAACTAAAATAGTTCACAGATTCATTTGTCTTATTCATCGCAAGTATTAGCCCTGAAAATTCCTTCAGTGAAAAATTACTTCCAAAGATGTCTGTGATACGTCTGTCTTTAGTTTACTGTTTAGTGTTTACTGAAATTACTGTACTTACATTATTTGGCTACATTCATAAATTCACTATCTTACAATAAACTAATGATGAATATAAATCCTACTTTTGAGTAGACAATTCCAAGCCTACAGAATTAACCCTCCCACAAATTTCAAATGAATATACTATATTATAAGGAGCACTATCTAATTTTAAATAATATGAAATAGTCAAATAATATAAGTGTTAGATCGGGTAAAGGAAAGGTACACAAAGGCTCTAGTAACAACAGCTCTTTATTACAAGTCAGGTAAGCATCCGGCTGAAGGGTCTGGCAGCATCCCCTTTTAAAGGGATCTGTCAGATCTTTTGACCAATGGGATTAAACCTCTGTTCCCGCCGGAGCAGAGGACCTTGGTGGAAACCTCTGTGGGGGGGGGGAAATATCTAACAATAAGATGCCTGGAAATTTTAATATATGCTCCAAGAGTGTTCTGTTTACAGAAGAGATGGTTGATATATTCATTTAAAATTCCTTTAGATCCATAGCAGAAATTTAAAACACAAGGAAACTTTTGAACAATGTTAGAAATAAAGAATATTTTTGTAGTTTTGTTCTTTAGCTTCATGAAACAATAAATATTCTTACTGAAAATATGCTTTAATATTTTGCGGTATAACTTGCTAAATGAGCACCTAAAAATAAAATGTATTTATATTACTATTTTTGCTGCATCACCTGATTTTCCAACTCTAATTTCAAGATTCTGTATCATCTGATTTCTGTCAATTTGGCTATCTTGATAAATGAATGAAAATAAAATTATTGCATTATTTTGCTTAGAACATTTTATTAAGTAACATTCATAAAAACCAGCACTGCATAGAACAAAATAATACGGCTTAAACTTTTATCAATAAATATTAGGATTAGCATAAATGGGAAGGGTCAAATATAATGTCTTTGTATACAAATTCCAGTCGCTGATGTTAATTTCATTATAGCCAGGAATTCAAAATATTTAGATGTATTTCTCTTGATTTTATCCCTAGAACACAATAAAATAGATTGGACTAAGAGTGATTGGCCTAATTCATTGGGTATCTATGGCTGAAAGTGGCTTTTCCCATCCTATTCCAAACATTTAAACCGTTATACTACTATGGCTTTTCTGTGCATGTGTAGATGTGCATACTGTACATGATTAGTGTGTAAATCATATGTATTTTGGTAAATATTTTCAAGTTACATATCAAGATTGATAGATACTGCTTTCCTCACATAGTATGTTGTTTCTTGGGGGATTTAGATGATGTAAATTTATGGCATATTAGCTTTCATCTTAACTTCATGCTTGAAGTTATATCCAATGCTAGAAAGTATGAGAATTATTGGGAGAGGCGAGATTGTAGCCATGTGCAATTTAGTTATGCACTTGAAGAGAATCGTTCGTGTACTCAATACAAAGTTTTCCCTAATGCTAATAAGTCAATCACCACGCATTTGCTGAAAATAGTGTAGGGAAAAATTCACCCTTGGGGAATTAGCACGACACCGTGCACAGAACGCAGATCATTTCCGACTCGATCTGTGCCAGATTAACGTGAGTTGTACGTAGGAATGTATTCGGCAAAGGCTCGGAAACACACTTTTTACGCTGCGCGGTTTCACGTATTCCAACCACCCGCGCTTCGGCGTCAGCTCTCCTCAATTAGGAGCTCTCTTTACAAAGGTCTCAATGCGTGTTGGCTCGACCTAACCTGCTGAGGCCTCCCACCGGTTCCCGTTCCCCCACTCAACCCTTGCTACTGTACTCCCAGCAGCTTTCGGATTGGTTCCCTTCACTCGAGGGCGCTGTCGCGCGATTGGCTGGCTCTCCTCGAAGCTCCGTCGTCCGATTGGCTCCGCTGCGAAACCGGGTGCCCGCCCCTTCTCCGATACCCAGCAGGTTGCGTTGCGCCCTTCTCGGTTTAGCTAGTTCCTGGTCTGATTTAGGCCCAGGCTCGGCGAAACGGGGGAGGGGCGAGAGTTAGAGTGCTGCTGCTGCTGGCGAGTGACTACTTGGCGGGAGAGGGAAGAAGGGACCGGAGTCAACGCGAGGGGGGGGAGGGAGGAGGGATGTTGTCCGAAGTGTAACTGCAGCGCCGCCGCCGCCGCGACCCTCCTCGCCATGATCATAGAGAACGTGGACGCGCTCAAGTCCTGGCTGGCCAAGTTATTGGAGCCGATGTGAGTGCGGGATGGTGCGGGAGAGGCGCCAGTGGGCGGACGGGCGGGGGTGGGGGCGAGCTCAGGGTGAGGGGACTTTGGGACCTTAAGGCGGGGATGATGGGGCTTGACCCGGGGTAGGAGGGTGGGCTGGCTTGGGAAGGGGCCCGCAAAGGATGCGTAGCGCTGGGGCTAAAAGAAACCGAAGGACACCAAGGAGAGGGAGCAGGGGGCGCGGGGTCCTGCCGGTGGCGTGGAGGGTCCTTCCGTCTAGATTCCGAGCAAGGCATTGTAGTATAACAGCTACAGAATAAGCTGGGAATTGGGAGGTTGTGAAAGAGAGACACGTGAGAATGAAAGGGGTGATGAAGCGCCTGAGTTTCCACGGGGACAAAAAGCGGTTTTTTTTGCTCGCCTTACTTGTTTCCCAAAACGTCCCGGTCGTGGTTTGAGAGTATTGCGGAGAATGAGGGTTTGACAAGAGAGGGAAGCTCCTGTTCAGAGGCGCTGCGTGGAAGTGAAAAAAACCAAAAAACGTTTCTTTAGGGCAGTGGATCATAAACTATAGCAACGCGGAGAAGCAATGAAACTATTGTCCATCCTTCGCTCGGACCCGTTGTCTAAATTTGGGTTCGAATTGAGTACTAAAAAAAGGGGAGGGGACTTTTAGAAGAAAGCAAAGGACTAGGATAATGAAATATTATTTTTTTGCCGAGTTCGATGGTATTGCTAAGCTAACATACCAAGAGATTTTCTGAATTTTTTTTTATGCAAGCACATTGTCTATAACTTTGAGAGATTCTGAGCCATTTAAGTTTTGAATCCTGAAACATTTTGTTTTATTTCGTCCAACAATTTGTCCTTATAGCAGTTATTATATCTTTCAGGACATTCATGGGAAGTTTTTGGAATACACCTTTTTATCTTCTGTTTACTGTGTCAGTTGTTTTGACAGAGGGAAATATTTTATTGAATAGCTGTGTTATACTATAATTGCATATATGTTTTTAAGTACAAATTGTTGCTTATACTACAAACCACTTAGTTATTTCAAACTGACACTTAAGAAATTAAAGTGTACATGTTGCATTGAAGAGTACTATGCTGCGTGACATTTAAAATTATGAGTAGAAGTTCCAGAGAATATACTTAAATTATCTCAATTCTTAATTTTTGTAATTATTAACTTTTCTCTTTGGCCTTGAATATTTAACTATGTTATCCCAAACTTTACAGCCTATTTTAAGTAGTTTTGATATCTCGTGAATTAAGTTCTTAAACTGGAATGCTGATTTGGTTCCCTAAGATAAAAATAAAATGAGGTAGAATAACATTGAATTATTACGTTGCATAAGCAGCTGGCATTTCTAACTAACCTGTGGAGTCGTTTGAATTTTTATACCATATAAAATTGTAGAATTATGAATGTTTGTCCAAATTTCCAAGCACATTTGAAAGGCTATTTTAGTGTTTATAATTTAGTATTGTTTTTTTATAGCTGAATGCAAAAGTTTAGTTAACCATAGCTATTTACATTTCAATAAATCCTTAAGTGATGAGAATATAACCTGCATACGGTTAACAGTTACCGTAAGCACAGTACCTTGCTTTAAATCTCAAGGCATGTTTGCTATTTGTAAGCAGTTGTTTATGGATAAAAAAATCTATGTGGAAAGTAGAAAAGTCTGGACACACTTTTAGTCAGCATTTTGTAATATTTATTTCAGCAGAAATATCAACTTCCAAATAAATATTTTCTCTGACCACCCAGAAGTTTTTCTGTTGCTGCTTTTGGACTTTTTCCCTGACTATTCATTACAGAGATCTTCTAGGTTAGAAATCCTTGGGACTGTTAGCATGAATGGCATGCTGGAGCTTTCTTTCCACAGGTTTTCAGTAATTTTCAACTGGGAACTGTACAGACTGTAAGAGCTTCATGATTGATTTGGAAGTATCTTTCAGATTGTTGTCCTGCTGAACTATCCAACTTCTTTTCAGCTTCATTTTCTTCACTGGCTGTGGGACATTAGCATGAAGATCAAGACAAATCTCTGCCAAAATTACCTGGAACTGGACATATCTATAAAACACAATTCACAGATTGCTGCAAACTACCTGCTGAAAAGTTTAGCTAACACTGGAGAAGTTGTCCACAGTACAACATTCATTATACAAGAATGCACTACAAGGGATAGTTACCAAATAGAAACTTTTTCTCCAACCTCATCACAAAAGTCATCATCTAAGGTACGCAAAAAAAAAAAAACTTGAACACGTCTAAAACATTTTTGAACAAAGGGGCTTGGACTCATGAAATAAAAATTAACGACTTGGTCACAACCTTACACACAATATACATTTGAAGAAAAAGAGTAAAGCATTTGAAGAAAAGAATATCTTAGCTGCTATTAACACAAGATGGCTCTATTATGTTTTGGGATTATGTGGCAGTCAGTGGCAAAGGAAATACACAAATAAAAGAAGGAATGAATTCAACTTAATATCAAAATATCATTGATGTCCCACAGTCAGTGAAGAAACTGAAGCCAAAACGGTTGGCTATTTCAACGAGACAATGATCTGGAACATACAAAAAATAATGCTCTAGAATAGTTTGAACAGTCCACAGACTTGCATATTAAATATCTGTGGAGATCTCAAACATGCAAGGAACCCTAAGAATATTGCCTATAAGAGTTCGATAGAGAAGAGTTGGTGAAAAAATATTTAAAAGCAAGAATAGAGTCTTAGTTGACTATAGGAAATATTTGGAAGTTGCTATTTCTGTCAAAGGAAGTATTTACAAAATACTAAACAAAAGATGTTCAAACTTCTCATCTATCATATTTATTTTCTATTTAGGAATTCATTAAAAGATGCACTTTAGTTAAGATTGCCTAATTTTTTCTGTTTAATTGTGCACTTAATATACATTACCAAGCAACAGAAGTCTGTCCTATGTTTTATTATTCAACAATTAACATCTAGATGAAGATTTTCACACTCAGATTTATAGATCAGTTGATTTTATTTGCTTTGTTGTCACTACAAAAGTTTCTTCTTTAACATGGCTATATTTAATCTTTTAGTAAGTTACATAGATTAAATAGATCCCAGTTGGTTGAGTTCATGTAAAATATCCAAAGAATTTTAGAGCCATAACAATAATATATCAAGGGAAAGCCATCTACAAAGAGATATACATCATGAAAAATCTTGGCAAGTCATCATGGTTCTTCACTGTCTTGCCTCATTCCCTCATGCAATAAACCAGTGGTGGTCAACCTGGTCCCTACAGCCCACTAGTGGGCGTTCCAGCTTTCATGGTGGGCGGTAAGGATTTGCTGTAACTCTGCTTTATAAATTTTATAAAGTAAAGTTACTTCCCTACTTTATAAATCACCATTACTGTGGAACCGGTGGGCGGTTAGAAATTTTTACTACTAACAGAAATATTAAAGTGGGTGGTAGGTATAAAAAGGTTGACTACCCCTGCAATAAACAAACATAGTTTATGATCCACAATACCTGAGTTACTATGTGAACCATAAACTAACCATATCACAGCTTAGTACATTGTATAAATATGACCAATATATAATGCAATATGTGAATTATTTTCAAGCCAAGCCATTTTGGATAATCAACTTGATGTTGTACTATTAAGTTAATGTTGAGAAGAATTGAGTTTACATTATTTCATTCATAAAAAGCATAAACAAAACATTGTCTATGTAAACAAGGATCTATCAACACACACAGTGTACATATTTTAAATCTTCATTTCAAAACTAACAGGAATATACCAAAAGTATTTGTGTATTTTGTATCTTGTAAATTTACAATTGTTTTAAGCCAAAATATTACTGTACCTCGGGATTTTCAAGTCTGCAATGACTCTACTTCCAGAAACCCTGCAGATACGTAGAGCTGAATCCTAAGATCTTTATCTCATGCCATTGAAGTGGTGTTCAGTATTCTTTTGCAGCCAAATATGCAAAATAAGGCTTTTATGTCAAATATTTTATTCTGTATATTTGTCTGCAAGAGATCTTGTGTTTTTCTCCTTATCACTTTCTTTAGTTTTTCCCGCTATAATTTATAACACTGTTGTAACTAAAATATGATGAACACTTTCAATGTCAATTATAACTTATATGCTAGTATTTTAAAAATCAGATCATTTAGTAACTTAAACATCACTGGATTATTGGATATGCTCCCAACCTATATTTGGGTTATAATAAAAATATATTCCCAAAATAGGTTATTCTTGGGTGAATACTTATATCATAATCTAAAGATTTCTATATTAATAAAGTTGTGTTTATGGTTTACTTTAAAAAAAATTCAGGACATAAAATATTTTCAATTATCTGATGGAAATGATTATTAGGACATTTTAAAAGTGATATTTTTGTAAGGAATAAGATAGTTATTCAGCTTGGGCAAATGATTCAGGTCTAGACAATTTGTATCTGTTTCCTCCTGAGCCCTGGATATATCTGATAATATTGAAAGTTAAGGCTGGTGCATGGCTTCAATACCATAATAGTTCAGTTAATGCCCAATTACTTTTGAAACCAACTTCTTGTACTACACTCAGGAAGGAAAGCTATTAGTTTGGATGGATTGACAACTTTGCACAGAACAATCTGACATGACAAGCAGAAAAACTGTTAAGGGAGAGGAAAGAAAATGACAGGAAGTCCCGAGATGACTGACTGAGGTGGGAGGAACAGAAACAGGAAAAGAATCTGAACAAAAACTTGAGGAAAGAAGAAAATGCACCTCTGAAAAAAAGATAGAGAGTATCTGAGAGAAAACTAATGAGGCTAATCAAGGATCAGGCAGGCAAAAAATTAAAGCATTTTGCCGGAGCCAAATAGTGTCTTCTAAAACAGGAACCATGGGAAATAACAGTAAAATAATATGCATAAAATTGCTAAGCCTGTAGTAATGGAGGAAATTTAATATGGAGCCTATAATATGGAAAAAGTAACTATTCATTTAACATTTTTAAAGGCATTTTTATGGACATAAACCTTCAGTCATCACGTTGTGGCTTTTGCTGTGATCTGGTAACACTACAGAATTCTGTAGTGTGAAAAGTATGGTAAATAAGCTGAATCTTACATTCTAGTCTTAACTAAATGCTAGTTTACTTTTTATATTAATATTTTATTCTTAATAACATTGAACTTATCATTAGTACGGAGCATTGCTTCCTATGTGAAATGTTTTGGTTAGCTCTTCCATGTTTGTACATTAAATTTTCTATTTGTATACCAGTCACCCATGTAGAAGATGTACTAGAACTCTCTATGTGAATAACATACTGCATCTTCAGAGAAGCTTATTACAACATATATTCTTGTGTTAGACTTCTGACGCTAAAAGTTATATGCTAATAAAAGTATTTTTCCTCAGATGTGATGCTGATCCATCAGCCTTGGCTAACTATGTTGTTGCACTGGTCAAAAAAGACAAGCCAGAAAAAGAACTAAAGGCTTTCTGTGCTGATCAGCTAGATGTATTTCTGCAAAAAGGTACAGTTATTTATATTTATTAATAATGTATTATAGATATACATATACATATTTCTTATTACTACATTGTTGCTTTTTTAAAAAAAATATAATTTTAAAGTAAATGATTTACTTAAAGACCTTCATTTGTTGGGCAGATTAAAACATACTAAGGGCAAAAATATAAATTCCTGCCCCAGAACATCCCATCCTCGTGGGAAACCTATTTACAGATCAGGAAGCTACAGACTGTTCTATGAGTGAGAGAAAGCTGTATATTCTTTCCTTATTTATTCAGATAAATAATGGATATACTTAAGGCAGTAGGATTGGAAGATTACTGTGGTTTGAAACGGGAGGAAGAAACATCAGTAACCTGCACTGTGCTGATGATGCTACTCTGATATCTAAAAATGCAAAGGATCCGCAAGCTCTAATAGTAAAAGTTAAGGGGCACTGTGAAAAATAGGACTAAAATTAATTATAAAGAAGACCAAACTAATGACAACAAATGCAACAACCAGCCTTGGAATTGATAATGGAGATACCAAGGTAGTGGATATATTCTGTTTTTTTAGGATCAACCATCATACATAAAGAAGCAAGTAAAGGAAAGTGTCATATTAACACTTTCAAACTTTGTTTTTGGAAAACAAACAAATGGAACATTGAACAAATTAACATTGAGGTCTCATTCATGGCAGAAAGGACCAATAACAAATGATTCTATTTGGGGATACATTAGGCAAAACGTAGCGCTCTGGAGGAGTTCTAAAGCTGAGAAAAATAAAAGGCAAGAGAAGAAGAGGACAACCAACAGCAAGATGGATGGATTCAGTCATAGTATGATGAGCCTTTGGTTGGAAGACTTGAAGGACAAAATTAAAAACAGATCATCATGGAGAAAATCTATGTGATTGCTAATAGTCAACACCACCTATTGACAGATAATTAATATAAATGCCTGATTCACTACAAAATGTTGGTGCTAAACATAGGGAAATTTGCCCCAGCTGAGTGATAGCCTGGACTCAGGCTTTGCTCATCTTAAAAGGCTAATGAGAATTGTTATTACTTAGAAGGGAGACTCCTAGGAACTCAGTGCTATAGACTAGACCAAAAAAATAAAAAATAACTCAAAAGATGGCAATGGCAAAAACATTTAAATGTCATTTTGGTAGATTAAAACATTAAACAAAGTTCCTCATCAGGCCAAGGCCCATCTTACTCCAGCATGCAGTAGACCTAGTTGTCTAAGTTTGGAGAGCCTACCAGGACATAATACGTCAGTGTGCATCTACTTCCTATCTGCAGCTCTAACATGGATGAGCAAGGTAGAAAGAAGCAAGCCACTGCATCTCCACTTCCCAACTTTGGTCCAAACTGAAAACAACCTACCTTACCCATGCTATACAGGAAGGCCAGTATGATTGTTAAGACTTGTTATTTTCTCCAGAAAAGGTAATCATCCAGCATAATTTGGGAATTTATAATGAAACTATATGATGTTACATATGCTTTTACTTAAAGTAAAATTGGTGACATTTGATTTTATCCAAGCTTGCCCAAATGCAGGGAAATATTTTTCAGCATCCTAAATGCAACAGCTCAAGTCATTGGGGAAAAAAACCCTAAAATTTCAGTATGGCAGCCATGATTTTTGTTCTCAATAGGCTATAAAGTTAGTGCCTTGAGGAAATTATACTGGTTTTAAAACGAAATTTATACCATCCTTTTCAGCAGACAGAATGATCTCCCAGTGGATTCTTAATATAGTTTTAAGAATATGACCCTGAAATCTGAACAACTATTTTAGGCATAATCAAGGGCATGGCAAGCATGCAGTATTTAATGTTTCAAATTAAAATGTCAGGTCTCAATCACATCACAATTTATGTTTGAAACAGTGTGGTACACTAGTGATGCTTCTATTACTGGAACACCAAGTTTGAGGCTCTTTAATTTACTGGGCTTGAATTGATATGGAGGGGGAAAGGCAACTTTAATGCAAAACTAGAAAGTTAGGTTCATTAGAAACATGATTAATTTTCTTGATTGTCTCCCACAGAAACATCGGGTTTTGTTGACAAACTATTTGAAAGCCTATATACTAAGGATTACCTAGTTCCTAATGAACCAGTAAAACCAGATCTGAAAACTAATCAAGGAAAAGAAGAAATCAAAGAGGAAGCAATGGTAAGTTTTTCAATATAATTTCCTTAATACTTAGAGGAATCCTATGCAAATCTATTCAGAATTAACCCCAATATTGTTCATTGAGCATACTCTAAGGTAGTTGTGCATAAGCCAAAGCACATCACCGAGAAGTGAAATGTAATGGGATTGAATCCCAGGTAAGTAAATATAACACTATTGCCTTATTCCAGTTTTACTTGATACTCCTATTTCCCCCCAAATAAGACCTAACTGGAACATAAGTCCTAATGCATCTTTTGGAACAAAAATTAATATAAGATCGGGTCTTATTTTCGGGAAAACACAGCATATAGTTTTCCCTTTATTTTTGAAGGAGACCTGATTTACCATACATCAGGGGTCCCAAACCCCTGGGCCAGGACCCATCTTCAGGCTTTGAGCCATTGGGAACCAGGCTATGGAAGTGGCGGGTGTGGGTGCATAATCCCTAGTATGCTACCCCTTACCTATATTATAAGAACATTACACTATAATTGGAAGACTTATATTTCTATTCATATATACCAAGTTTTAAATTATATCATATATAATAAACAGGGATTTTGTTACTTCTAATGCTAATATTTTAATTATTTACAAATATAATTCTAAGTGAATGAAACTAATATAATTAGCCGAAAAGAAATGCATGTGAAACAAGTTTCAGAAATTTCTGCTGGAAGCTGCCTAATTGTATTCCACACTATATTGTCCTTTCTGATATTAAAACCTGCACAAATTATGTAAGGGAGACAGACAACAAGAACTTATGGAACACTAATCTGAATTGGGAAGACTATGTTTTTTTTTTTAATAATAGGGGATGCTAGAATTGTGATACTTATTCTATACTTAGCTAGGCATGTACCAGAGGTGGGTTGCTCCCAGTTTGGTCGAACCGTTAGTAATGATTTGGCTGGGTCGCAGAACCGGCATAGACCCAGGCCAGCCATGCCGCGCCCCCCCCCCCCGAACTAGTTCCCCAGTCTCTTCTGCCATTGCTGGCATGTTTCTGCACATGCGCAGAACAATTTTTGGTCAACTGCGCATGCGTGAACAACGCACAGCTGATGGGCAAGCGAAGCAAGCAATGTGAGCAGCGAACTGGTACCAACCAGTTCAGGAACCCACACCTGCATGTACTATGTTTCCTGATAGCAGTAGCACTTAGATTAATATACCACCTCATAGGCTAAGTCAACCGGTCAGGATTGAACTCTTTAAGAAAGTTTGTGGCCATGTTGATTATTATTTTTTTCTGAACTATTTTCTGAATTGTTTTCTAATTCCTTTTGGGGAGGGGGGGAATTCAGGAAGTCTCATTAGTAAACAGGAATTTCCATGTTTGATGAATTCTATAAGGAACCACTGTGATGATGAGTTGAGGCACAATATCTTATTTATAATGGAAAATTTCTGTACTCTGAAGATATTCAACCATTTGCTTTCATTTTAATATGCTCTTCCAGTCCAGATATTATCAGGGATGCATAAAAGGTTTCTTGCAAGGACTGCCCTATGGATGAAACAGACTGGTCCATATTGGCTGGTCCATATTGGATCAAAACACGTGTGCTTAGTGAGCATGGATGGAGCTTAAATACATATGTTCCAATGTGAAAACAACAAATAAATAAAACCAGTAGTACTGATGGTTCCAGCACTAGGAAAAAAGGGATAGAAAGATGGGGAAGGCATTGATTAGTCAAGGAAAACCATTTGAGATCCGTGAACTAGTTGTATAAGAGAAGAGCTATGATGAAGGAAGAAGCTGTGAAAGTCAGAGAAGTATGTGACTCTGTAGACCAGTTAGGTATGCCATGCTAAATTTGACGATAGGGAATGTAAAGCAGGCAGGTTGGCACACAGCGTAGAGAAGGAAAGCGAAACATGAGATACCACCCACCTTCTCACATCTTTAGATTTTTCTTGGATAAAACCTAGAACATTCAGCCATAATTTGGCTGAATCAAGACCCTATCTAGAACAATCTACTCAAACTCTGAGCCACTGTGTGCTTGTTTTCATGCAACAAATACAACAGATTTTGCAGTTCATGCAGTCCCCTATGTTGTTTAAAGTCAAAGATAAAATCCATTCAAGAATTGTAGCTAAAAGATAATTAGATCTTTGCGGAAAATGCACTCATTCATAAAGACAAAATCTAATGTGATATCAAGTAGTTTTCAGTGTTGCATTAAATGTGCTTTTATATTTGTATTTTTCATACAGTATTTCATATTTTATTATAGATGCTAAATACTGTGTTAAAGAAGGTTATTCCCATTTCAGAGGTTCGTATGGAATAATGCAAACATGTATTCTTGTCCTGCTTGAATTGCTTCATAGCTTGTATTTTGTTTATTTAATTACAAGGTCAGAGGCTGCCATTTTAAATATTGCACTTTCATAACACAATGGATATTTTATCTAGGAGTAAATGTAATTGGGAAAATAACATGTGTTAAGATTAATGTTTTATTAACTCAGGCTGCATTACATTTGAGATCTCTGCTATATTTAGATAAGGTCAAGTGAGAGATGATATCTTTGTATCACATAGTCCTCATATTCACACTGTGATTTTTCTGTCTCCTAAATTCTGCTCTTTACTAGCAAATTATTCATCAGAAAAACTTCACTTGAATTTAAGAAAAATTCTGACTTCCTAGGGATAATTTAGAAACAAATTGTCATGGAGAATATCTAAGTAGTTGCTAAAAGTTATCACCAATTTGATGGCACATAATCAAATAATGTTTTGCTTATTTTTTAGAAAATATTATACAGTAGCTAAATCTTGTCAGCTATATATTTTGTGCAGACCATCTCTTTTAGAGTTCAGAAAGTGCAGTTCTACTAATGAAGATTTACACTCCAAAATCAATTTCCATTGAAAATCTGAAACACACTATTAATGACAGTCTTAGAAGGGATCTTATAAATAAATAAGTTGCCTGTTTTCACAGTGATTAATTGCTAATTTAAAAACTAGTGTAGGGGTTGAAATTTTCTAAAGTTCACTATGCTATGAACAGAAGCAGTGGTACAAAAGCATATCTTAAGGTATTTTATTACTTCACCACACTTTGGTTTGTGCTAAAAACATTTGAAAGGAACACAGTAGTGAAAGACTGGATGAAATACAAGTATCTGTTGAAGTTGTCACTTTGGATATCGACATTACCTAAATGAACACAATGACAAAGTGATGAGAAGCATTTGAAAGGGTGTTTTACATAGCTCTAAGGTTCTCTTTTGGTTCAAAAATAAAGCGCAAAGATGCATGCAAAAGTTTAGTCAAATGGTATGCCTTAATAAATCCCTAAATGAACCAGTCTTGATACAGTGTCTACATAGTGCAAAGTTAAACTTGACATTCTTCTGCAAATTTCAGTACATACTTAATAATAACCATAACAACAGAGTTGGAAGGGACCTTGGAGGTCTTCTAGTCCAGCCCGACCCCCGGCTCAGACAGGAAAACCTACACCACTTAAGGCAAATGGTCATCCAATCTCTTCTTTAAAACTTCCAGTGTTAACTTCTGGAGGCAAATTGTGCTACTGATTAATTGTTCTGTCAGGAAATTTCTCCTTACTATCTGCTTGCAAATGTTAAGGTTCGAAATAAGAAAAGAATGAAGGTGTCAGGGTGCAAAGGTTTCAAAACCCTTTTAATCAACATTTTGGAAACACCACTTTTGGCAGAAATAACAGCTCCCAAACATTTCCTTTAGCCAGATAGAAGTTTTTTTTCCTAGTCTGGCTTCCTGCTATTCTACAGAGTTCTTCTAGCTTAGACATACTATTGGGTCTCCTAGCATGCAATGCTCAGATTTCACTAATGTTTAAATCTGGGCAAGAATTTCTAAAATCTTTTTTCTTTCCTGTATTTCAGACTGATTTGGAAGTTTATTTCAGATCATTGTTTTTATTTAGTTTTTTATAAATTTCATTACGTATTTTAATACAGAATAAAAAGCTAACAACAAATTAATAGAATAAAAAAAAGAGGAGAAATGAAAGAAAAGTGCAAAACCAAAGGTGCTAGAAAATAAAGAATTGTAAAGAATGTACTTCCAAATTTTCTTTTAAAGCAGGTGATCTCCAGCCTTGGTTTCAGCTACATTTTTTCATTGACTGTGGGATATTGTGTGATACATTGATATTTGGTTGAATCTCTTCCTCCTTCCATTTGTGCACTTTTTCTTATGCCACTGACTGCCGCACAAGCTGAAAGTGTTAATAGAGCCACCATTGTGCTTAATGGTTGGCAATGGTGTTTTTGTTTGTTTATTATTTTATGCACTTGAGTCAGTTTTGAGCATGCAGAGACAAGCCCATGCTGGTTTTTGGCAACATTTTTCAAATATGATTTGCTATTGTTTTCTGCCATTGGTTGAAAAAAGTGGCTAGGTGCCTAAAGTAGAACTAGGATTCACTGTTTCCTGGTACCTAGCCCAATGCCTTGAGCCACTGCATCTAACGCTTTTCTTATTGTTTTGCATTTCTGTCACAAAAGTGCTTTTTCAAAAGGCAACTGGACCTTTTTGTCTAGATGCCTCTTGAAAGAGCACCTTTGGGGCAACCATGACTTGGATGACTGAGAATCTCCAGACATTCTGCATTTCTACTTATTTTAAAATTTTCTTCAAATCCTTCGTTCTTCCAACCCCCATCCCAATTGTAGATTACCAGACAGTTCAGTGTTTATTTCAACAAGCCCTTTACAGTGTTTTGAGGTTCTGATTTTCAAATTGGACCAATTTGATAGCAGGTCCAGGAGAGATTTTTCTTGATCTTCCAGGTCCCGCGTAACTTTCATTTTTTAACTAAGTCTCATTACAGGTAGTCCTTGACTTACACCAGTTCATCTAGTGATTGTTCAAAGTTGCAACAGCACTTACAGCTATTTTTCACACTTTTGACCTTTGTAGCATCTCCATGATCATGTGATCAAAATTCAGATGCTTGGCAACTGGTTCATACTTAGGACTGTTGCTGTGTCTCAAGACCTTGTGATCACTTTTTGACAAGCAAAAGCAATGGGGAAGCCAGATTCACTACATAATTGATACTGACTTACCAACTGCAGTGATTCATTTAATAACTGTGGCAAGAAATGTCATTAAATGGGGCAAAACTCACTTAACATTCAAAAATTGAAGTTCAATTGTAGTCATAAATCAAGGACTACCTGTATTAAAATTGACAGCTCTTCCACTTCATAAGAGTGAACTGTATTCGTTTTAATTTGCTTGGAAGAGCCCATGATTGTTGAAAGTAGACAAGAAAACCATCACAGCCCAAAAGGCTAGAAGGGTCAAAATATTTGTTAATCAGGCTACCGTAGATTCTTTGCTTAATGCTGTTAAGTGGATCTGATGTGTTTGTCAGAATAAAGTAGTGTTGTCTTAAGATTCAAAATAAGTAAAAAATGAAAATATAAATTTTAAAATGTCCATCTATTTGATTTGGAAATTTATATTTCAAGATTTTCAAGGCTGATCCACTCGTTCCATAAGCTAGCAGCAGCTTATTCCCATAAAAACAATAGGTATAATGTAACATTTCTTTTTTAAATTCCTGATCAGAAATCCAGCAAACTAGGGCTTGCCATTATTTTCATAGAGAACTCTAGTGTCATGAATCCTTAGTTCCCACTATTTGCCCTTGTAGTTTTCAAACTTGAAATAGTAACCCAAGAAAGAAAGAAAAAAATGGGTTTTTTTTTGTTCTGGGAAAGCATTTGTGAGTCAGGATTTCATTGGACCTGTTCCAGGTAGTTGCAGCCTTGCTTATTCCATATTTCAGGCAAGACAAATTCCAGACACTTTTGCAGGATGAACAAGGCAAGGATGGACACAATTCTCTTCCTCTGTGCTTTAATGCTTCTAGTCATTCCAGCCCCAGTCCTGTCCTGAAGCTTTCTTTCATTTCTGCTGCCACCATATCTAAATTCAACCACAGCACCACTGAACAAAAAGTACCCATGCCCATCCCTTTCCCAAGTATGCTAGGAGTATGTCCTAGCATACTCCTCCTCTTTGCTGTTGCTGTCATCACACCTGGATTTCAGGTACACTGGGATACCTACTCCTTCTGTCCCGTCCCCCCCCAATCTTCCTTTTCTCCCTTACCTTGTTGCTCCATACCACTGTTTTGATTTTTGCTATTGTCTCCTGATTTCAGTGAATAAAATCCATATATAAATTGCTTTTTTAAAAAAAATCTAGCATCTGTTATTTTTTGTCACTCTGTGTTATTATCATTGCTTTGTGTCTCCCATATCGTTGGGTTTTATTTAATAATAATTTTCATATTTGTTAGACATTTCAGGAATCTTTTGAAGAAGACAGAGAGAACAAAAAGAAGAAATACACTAGCCCACAGAAAAACCGTTCAGATTCTAACGAGCAAAGGTTTGTGTTTATTCATAATTGAAAGTATATATCATCTTCTTTATGCTCAGATGGTCTGCTGTACACTCTGATTGAGTTAAATATGATTCATTTGCTGTATTTGATCTGCTCTGGTCACTAATTCAAATGTTGGTGTCTAGCAAGAATATTTTTTCATCTGTGCTGATGCATTTGATTGAGTATTACAATCTTTACCAGCACAAGAAAGTTTGAGAGAGCATTTGTGTTTATACAGTGCTCTACCAGGCATACTGAACTCCTAGTCATTCTAACTGGTAGTGAAAATTGATTATATTTGCTATCACTTTTTGATTCATGATTTTTCTCAAAGCTTCGCGTTCCACACATTATTTTTTGTGAGGGGGGGAAGCTTATTGCTACATCTTATTGTTACATTCTAATGCTATGAACATTTTAGGTTATTTGAAAATCCTCTTCTTCATTTTTTTGCTTTTGAATTTTAAATAGACCCAGAGAAAGAAAAAGAGATGATGGCAAATGGAGAGACTACGACAGATACTATGATAGGAATGACTTATATAGAGACAAATATGACTGGCGAAGGGGAAGAAGTAAGAGTCGTAGTAAAAGCAGAGGGTTAAGCCGAAGTCGGAGCCGCAGTAGAGGCAAAAGCAAAGACCAAGATGCAAACAAAGACAGGGATGCTGGCAGAAATATTGGTAAGTTGCTATTATATCCAAGTAAGGCGTCATGTGAAAACAGATTTCAAAATGTGTGAATGTGTGTGTATCACCAAATTCTGATAAATAATTAGAATTGATTTTAAAAATAGCTGGTGTCAGGCCTAGACAATAGATCAACACTGTGAGAGTTCAGGGTGTGATTACTTTATTGCAATTCTACCTATATTACAGGAATCTCCACAAACTGTTTTCCTTCTCTTGGGAACTGATAGGGTTCCATGGAGCCTAGAGAAGGCATCAGTCCTCAACCTCTTGCAACTGTGCAGTGATTCAAGGTTAATTCCCAGCTTCAGTCCTCCTCCCTGTCTGCTGTGCATTTTCCAACAACAGACTATAAGGTGCCTTAATGCAGGGAATTATTACATTTGTTCTAAGGCCGTGATGGCGAACCTATGGCACAAAAAACAAAAAAAACATGTGCCACAGGTGGCATGCAGAGCCATTTGTCAGGGCATGTGAGACAATGCCCTGTCAGCTGGCCAGCACGTATGCATGCGCTGGCCAACTGACTTCATCCTTCTTTTGAGGCCATTTTTCACCCTCCTGAGGCTTCCCTGAAGCCTCCAAAATGCGAAAAATCAGGCCTGCAAGCAAACCAGAAGTGACTTCTGCTTTGTCCATGGGTTCATTTTTTGCCCTCCAGAGCCTTCAGGGAAGCCTCCTGAAGGCTCCAGAGGTCAAAAATCGGCCCTATGGACAAACCGGAAATCACCATTCCCGAACTTCTGAGTTCCCCATAGGTCTGTTTTTTGCCCTCCGGAGGCTTCAGGGAAGCTCCTGAGGCCACTGGAGGGCATCCGGAGTGATGGGGAGGCTGTTTTCCTAGAAAGCCTCTAGAGCTTGGGGAAGGCGAAAAAACTGCAGCAAATGTGTGGGGGTGTCACTGATTTGCGCACATACGCACGTGCTGGGGGGTGACACACATAGCATTATGGGTGTCAGACGCCGGTGCACAACTCCCCCCCCCCCCGTGCTCCCTTCGCTTTTGGCAGCCAAAAAAGGTTTGCCATCACTATTTTAAGGTATACTCTGATAGATTGACGCCTTCTCTTATTCTTTGTCTACTGCTGGATGTTGCTGTTCTGAATTATGCCTCTATTGAAAAAAGTGAATGCATGTTACTTATTTCTAAATAATCTCTACTTCTATAAATTGCATTTATGTTATATAATAAAATAGTATTTTATAAAAAATATCTAATAATTGAAATAATTTTTGTAAGGTCACAGTTTTCTTTTCTGAAAAGAAATGTCAGTGAACCTAACTATACAGTTTTACTACTGTCAAAAGTGTGGTTTTAGCAGAATTTCAAGATTTTACTTGAATAATAATAAATTATTATACTGTAATGTTAAGTTTTTATGCAGAGTCATGACATCTCAGAAGAACTGTGGAAGAGTGTAAATTTACCTAAACTTACTTCGAATTTTCAAACAGATCACAGAGATCGAGCCAAATTCAAGTGTGAAAGAAGTGACATGGACAGTTCATACAACCCTGTGTCTTTGTCTTCCATAAACTCAGCTGAACAGTATTCCACCGGAGCCCAATGTATTCCTAGTGCTGTCACTGTGATTGCACCAGCTCACCATCCTGAAAACACAACAGAAAGCTGGTCAAATTACTATGGCAATCATTCCGCACCTAATTCATTTGGCAGGAATGTTCCACCAAAAAGGCGGTGTCGAGATTATGATGGTAACTGAGGCTTCTGCTTGTTCTACTTTTGGTTTTTCATGGCATTTTCAAAACTTGATATAAATGAGACTAGCATCATATAGATCAGGGGGTCCCAACCCCTTGGCCATGGCATATTCGGAACCAGATTTCATGAGCGGTGGTTCGTTGTGCATGTGCATGCGTGCAGCTCGATTTGTGCAAGCAGCAGGCCAGTGCGCATGCACAGCTCAACTTGTGCAAGTTGAACTATGCACGTATGTATGTGCCCGCTGACTCACCACTCACATGGCCTGGTTCCTCTCTCCATTCACCCACCCCCGCCGGGCCGCCAAGCCACAAAGGTTGGGAACCATTGATATAGCTCATATGTATTTCATTCTACTTCGTTGACAGTTTTCATAATTAATTGAGTACGAAATGCCTGTTCCAAGTTTAAGAATCGTACACAAAACACCCTCAAGGGGCCTACTCAATGGGTCAATGCTACTGTTGTTTTGTTTTGTTTTGTTTTGCTGTCACGTATCTCCCTGTGGGCCTAGATTACACAGCCACTCAAAAGGAGAAATAAGATGGGATAATGTCTCCTATTTTCTGAGATTGACTTGGAGAATACAAATAGGGACAAATAAAAAGGGTCCCATGTTGCCAATTCTCCATGCACAGTACTTCCAATCTGTACCCATAAATATGCTCTATGTTTTGATATTTACATCAAATAACATGTTAATGTCTTAATCTGAATATTATGGAGAAAGACATACAGTAGGCTGAAAACTCTTTTTTCAGATTATCATTTGATGTTGTCTCCCCCCTTTATTTATTCTAGAAGAATGGTTCCTTTATAGAGGAAAATATTCAAAAAGATTGCAGTTTTAGCAAGGTGATTTAAGACCAATGCTTATTTTCATGTGAAATGGACCATGCAATGTCATTGCCCATTGCAGTACATAACAAATGCTTTCATTAGTATAAAAAGTCTTTAACAAAACCTCCGTTTTTTTGTATAATGAATGGGTACTACATAGTAAAATGAAAAAGATCGTAAGCATTAGTTAACAGTTTAACAAATAATGATTCTACGTGGCTTTCTACCCCCCCCCCTTCCTCCCCTTTTCTTAATAGAACGAGGATTTTGCGTTCTTGGTGATCTTTGTCAGTTCGATCATGGAAATGACCCACTAGTTGTAGATGAAGTATCTCTGCCAAGCATGATTCCTTTCCCACCACCACCTCCGGGACTTCCTCCTCCACCTGGAATGCTAATGCCCCCAACCCAAGGTCCAACCCACAACATGAGAATGCCAGGCCCACATTTACATCGGCCGCCGCCACTCGTTAGAATCCCTATACCAAGTAAGATTTTTATTTATTTATTGTAAAATAGTCAATTATGTGTAATAGTAACAATACTGAATGGGAACAAGGGAACATAAGTACAGGTAGTCCTCAACTTACAATCCACAGAATTTCCATGGTTAAGCAAAATGATTTTTAAGTGAGTCGTGGCCAATTTTATGACTTTTTTGGCATAGTTGTAAAGTGAATCATGCAGTTAAATGAATCACATGATTGTTAAAACAAATCCGGCTTCCCCGATTGGCTTTGTCTGTCGGGAGCTGGCTGGGAAGGTTGCAAATGACAATCACATGAGCACAGGACGCTGCAACACTTGTAAATGTATATCAATTACCAAGCACCTGAATGTTGATCACGTGACCATGAAAATGCTGCAATGAGTACTGGTGGTAAAAAAAACATCCGGTGCCCTTGTAACTTCAAACGGTCACAAAACAAATGATTATAAATTGAGGACTACCTGCACTTTAAAAACACCAAAAGACTATCTGGCTGGCTAGCTATTTATCAAAATCCTGGCTACATTTTGGGTCAGGGCTGCTACAAAGTAATCAAGGGCATTATCTGTTTCTAGTAATCAATGTGAGGCCAACTAATACTGCTAAAGCAACTACAAAATATAAAGTATAGTCTGAAGATATGAGAATCTTAAAAAACTGAGACTTGGGTAAAGAGTCTGTAGATAATGTCTGTAAAGGAAAAAAAATACTGCAAATAACTGCCTTAGAAATGGTTTGATTTCTAGAACAATGATATAAGCTATCTGGGTTATAGATTGTTCACTTTCTCAAATGTGGGATATTATTAGGTTTCCCATTCACTGCAGATACTATAAGTCTGTCATTGGCCACTCACAAGGAACACATGTATACTGATTTTCTTGGAGTTGTGTTAGGTAGCTAGTTTGGTCCAACATTTGATTTGATTTATGAGTTAATTTCTACACTCCTCCTACAAATCCCTTACTATATTCATAAAGGGACATCATGTATAAAAATAGTTTAAGTGGCCTGACTACCATTTCTGTTTTATTCCAGGACCTCCTTCATCTCAATCCAGTTTAATTAATAGCCGTGACCAGCCAGGAACAACTACAGTGCCCAGCCTTGCACCAATGGGAGCAAGGCTACCTCCTCCACTACCCCAAAGCCTACTGTATTCAGTATCAGAACGTAAGCAAATATTATTTTCTGCATCTCACATAATATAGCCATGTTTATTAGCTGCAAATGGGAAATAATTGTCTCCCATTTCTCTCATGAGGGTCATCTTTTGTATGACAAAATATAGTTTACATCTGATGAAATGAATTGTAATCCTTAACATTAACAAGGCATAGGTTATCATGGGACTGCCTGTCTCTTCATCTGCCTAATTGATTCAGTCCTGCAAGGTTGATCCATCCCAGTTCCTTCGCTCAAAGCAAGAAAAAATAGAAGGTTCAGGAAAGGGAAGAAAAAAAAGCAACTTTACGTTATTTTCTTGTCTTGTGTGCTTGAAGCATCTCCATGTTTTCCAGCAATGTCAGGAACACCCATTTCCATCTATTCTAGATCAGCGGCCCCCAACTTTTTAAGCACCAGGACCGGTTCTGTGGAGAGAGGTTTTTCTGTGGATTGGAGAGAGCATGGTTTCATGTGTTGTTTGCATCCCACAGGTGGAGCTTCACTTGTTTGTGTGGACCGGTTATTGGCATGTGGCGGACTGGGGACCCCTGTTCCAAATGGATACCCTCCTGTAGGCATATTACAGAGATCTCAAATCTGGGATGTTGATGCAAAAAATTAAGGGAATATGTTGCATTACAATTCAAAACATATCCTGCCAGACTTTTGAGCTTTGAACATTTTGCTGAAGTAGTTTTTAACTGATGAATGTGTTTGTTTTTATTGATGTGCTTTCATGTTTTAATAGAAAAAAGGGCCACCTTGTAACTGATCGTTAATTGATTTGAGAATGACTTTATTTGGAAGACAGGATGTAATTTTACAAATTAAAATTCTTTGTTTTTAAATAAAAAGGAAATATCTTTCTCTCTCTCTCTCTCTCCCTCTCTCCCTCTCTCCCTCCTTATCTCTTAATAGATACATATGAACCAGATGGCTATAATCCAGAAGCTCCTAGTATTACTAGTACTGGTAGATCTCAGTATCGACAGTTCTTTTCAAGGACTCCAATGCAACGTCCAAATCTTATTGGCCTAACATCTGGTGAAATGGACACAAATCCAAGAGGTGTGATCTCTTATATGAAAACATTGAGGGTTTGGAATATTGTGACAGATTGTAGAGAGGCTGAGAAAGTAACAGGAGGAGAATTATTCACAAACAACTAATACATAGGAGAAGATTTCATTAATAATTCAACTTTTAAATGGTAGCTCAATCCAGACTGAAATATCTGGGAAGGAGGGATTAAAATATTCAGTCTGTGTAAAAGAACTAATTAAATGAGAACTAGAGGTTACTATCAGTTCCCAAGCACTGGAACATTTTATTGAAATTTGTGATTCTTGCTTCCTCCATTATGCTAAACATTCTAAGAAAACATTATAAACTTGTAGTTATTTCAGAAATAATTTGGTACCAGTGAATGGAATGAATAAGTGGTATGCAGTACAGAGTGTTTTTTCTCTTTAGTCTTGTCATTAATGCTGCTTGTGCATTCTCCAAGAATATCACATATGTTTGTTGAGTTCATATATTTATATGGATTTCAGTGATGGGTTCCAGATCCCATTGCAACCGATACGGGGCTGGGCGTCCACCACATGCATATGCGCAGCACGCGCACAGCAGGCGCATGCGTACTTACCGCCTGCGATGCTCCAGCTGGTGGGCGGAGCGTCGTGCAGGTGCCGTATGCTCCTTGCACGTAAGCCCCGATCGGCTCAAATACAGGTAAGGAGGGCAGGTGGGCCCTCCGGAGCACCGTACTGGAATGGTACCTGGTCCTCCCAGCAGGCACCGGTACGCCCCGTAGCCCACCACTGATGGATTTATTCAATTTGTAACTCCTAAACATTTAAACTAGAATAATCAGGAAATAGATTGCTGGTAAGATCAGTAAAGTAAACTCAAAAAGAAATTGACCAATTTGTCAAAACTTTGTTTTAGTAAATTAAATGAACAAGCAATATTTATTTTTGGAGGCATTTACTATTGCTACTTATATGCAGTATCTCTTATAATTGGAATTGTTAGCAATTTTTCAGTGTTGGATTTTCACTCAAATAATATTTCAAAGAGGGAGAATGGTATCTCCAGCAGATTTCCAATTTTGCCCTTTTTTCTGTTGTGGCGGATATAGAAGTTTCAATACAATATTAGCTTTATTTGTGTAATTCCTACAGAAGAAATGTATGGGAGCAATGATGTGCTTCAAGTATATTGATCTTTTCTTCTAGCTGCTAATATTATCATACAGACCGAACCTCCAATTGGAATTGCAAGTAACAACAGTAATGTGTCCAGAGTGGTGCTTGAGCCAGACAACAGGAAGAGAATTCTGAATGCTATAGAAGGACCATCTCCAAAGAAACCGTGGATTGGAAAGTAAGGACATGTGTTGCTAATTAATTACATAATTGAATCAAAATCAGACATATTACATAAAAAAAACTATGCAATCTGAAAATCAGGAATTGTTATGAACATTTTAGCCTAATTTAATAAAATTAATGTTTAAACCAGGGTATATTAGAGATTCTCAGTCATCCAGATCATGGTTGTCCCAAAGGTTCCTTTTCAGAAGGCAACTGAACTTTCTGGTTTTTCTTCTCATCCAAGAAGCTTCTTCAGCTCTAGCTGGATGGTGGGGAATGGAAGTATTTGTATTCCTTGCAGACAGCTGTCATTTGCATTGTTTTAGAGAGTTGTTGAGCCCACTTGGAGGTTTGTCTGTGTCCTCAGGGTCACCTGAGAACTATGAATGGGTATGGAGTCTTCTTGGCTGCAGGATGTTTTCTGCCCTGTGAAGACAGGGGCAGGCTGTTGAGATCGAGTCTGTGTTGTCTGCAGCTCATACTGAAGTGCAAATGGTTCCTGTAGTCTGCAATTTCTCTGGAAATCATTCATACTCCTATACCCCACCATTCCCCATCATCCAGTCAGAGCTTTAAAAGTTATTGGATGAGAAGTGAAATGTCTTCAAAAGAGGAAAAACAAGAAAGCCCAGTTGCCTCCTGAAAAAGCACCTTTGGGACAGGGTATATTGGGTTATATATTGCTGTGTATTGATTTTTATGCCACTTTTTATTGTTTTTATAAATAACAAAAGGTGGTTAAATGTATAATACTCCTTCTTTCTTCTATTTTCCACATAATAATAACCACCACCACTCTGTGGGGGCTCTTGGGGCCAGGTTCAGCCAGCCGGCTTTCATGCCTAAGGCAGGACTAGAATTCACAATCTCTTAGTTTCCAAACCAGCACCTTCATCACTACACTACACTGGTTCTTATTTTAAGTTAGGGAAAGTTCAGTCATGTTCTGCTAAATGTAAACTCTGAATATGGCAAATCCTCTGCCTGCAGTTTTACCACCAGCCTATTATTCTATGAATACTCTTGGCATTATTTTAATTCTTACATTAAGAGGCTTTAAAAATAAAAGATGGTTGTTTTGCATAAATTATTTTTTTTAATTAATTAATTTAAAATTTTTAACACATGAAGCCTTATTTTCTTTCTTTTTCCTCAGACAAACTAATAACCAAAATAAGCCAGGGTTCCTGAAGAAAAGCCAGTATACGAATACTAAATTGGAAGTTCGTAAAATACCACCAGAATTGAACAATATTACTCAATTGAATGAACATTTCAGCAAATTTGGAACAATTGTCAACATTCAGGTAAAATTAAACACTTATGTACATTTGTATACAACAAGAGCTGATGGGCTTCAAATTGCATGGCATTTGTGGATAGTATTCGGAGAAATTTTGCAGCAGTACAAACTATTGGCTAAGGAAACAAAGTGCCTTAGGAAGTGGTATTCCTCCATTTCTCAAACATCAGGAGACAGACTTTGATCAGTGACACTGTAGTTATACTTCTCATTCGATATTATATAGCGAAATGGACAATCTTATGTTAAGAATGATAAGAGTACATTTTTTCTGTAAAATGTTCGATGGTGGCATAATTAAATTTATTTCCAAGTTGATATGAAAAATTACTTTTTCAATGTTTAGGGGAAAAACACTAAAGCAGTGATGCTTTATTATTGTAACTGCCAATATGGTGTTCTGTTGTAAGAACTTTCAGTTCTTCACTCAAAATTGCTTGAGTGCTTGTTTTTAGCACATTATTAATGTGCCACCTTATGGCATTATTTGCAGATGGCATCAATTTAGAATTCCTATACTTCAATGTTGATGAAAATGCGGGCAGCTAATGCTTAAAAACTGTTGCAAAGAATTTTGTAAAAGTGTTTTACCAGAAATGATAGCTCCGCAGTAAATTACAACTAGTAATTGTGGCTTAGACATTTTGTTGCTGTGTGATTAGACTTTGCAGATAAAAAAATTGAATTTTTGTTCCTTAGGTTGCCTTTAAGAATGATCCTGAAGCTGCTCTAATTCAGTATTTAATGAACGATGAAGCCAGAAAAGCTATTTCTAGCACGGAGGCAGTGTTGAAGAATCGGTTTATACGAGTATTGTGGCACCGGGAAAGCAACGAGCAGCAGCCCTTGCAACAGCAGCAACCGTCACAGCCGCAGCCACCACAGCTGCAGCAGCAGCACCTGCCGCCAACACCACCTCTTCATCAACTGCATGTGCAGCCACAAATTCTGGCACAGCCTCCATCTGCTACAGTGCACAGCAGTATGCCAAAGGTGTAGTAGTCTACTGTAACTTTAGTTCTTTGATCTTCCCAAATTCTGATCTTTGGGCTCTATGATGATGGTTCAAAAAGATGAATGCATAGTAATATTTTTCTGTTTAATGTGCATTCATGCAGGTGGCTAAACCATTAACTTCAGGTGCCTATGTCTTTAACAAGGTTCCAGTTAAACATCGACTTGGAACAACCAGTGGAAATCAGCCAGATTCTCAACATGTATTACATAACCAGTCCAATGCTACTACAGAGGATATTCAGGTAAGAGAAGTGGATATGGAAGACTTTCTGATCTCAGGACAAACTACTACAAATATAATCATGCACTATATTAATTACAAGCAATGATATTTTAAAAAAGATTGAGCAATTATATTAGTTGAAAAACTGACAAAACGAAAAGAGATTTAAGAATCTTTTAAATGAAGATCTTATTTTTATTTTTAATATTTGTTTCCTAATATTGCTTCTATCTACAATTTTAACGGAAAATAAAATATATCGTGTTTCTCTGAAAATAAGACAGGGTCTTATTTTCTTTTGATCTCCAAAATATGGCCTTGGTCTTATTATCGGGAGGGCGGGTATTGTTTTGTGGCAGGTGGGGTGGGTGAGAAGCGAGACACGCGTCTTACCTTTCCAGCCCCGTCGCGTTCCTCGCCATTGTGTCCAGGAAAACAAATTATAAAAAAAACCTCCTCACGAGTTCATATTTCTCAAAGTCACAAGGTTTTTTTACAAAATGTTTCCCTGGACACACCGGCAAGGAAAGTGACGGAGGTGGAAAGGTAAGACACGCTAGGGCGCAATTTGGAGATTGGCAGGTGGGGCAGGGGATGATGGGGTGGCGCGGAGGCTCCTGCAACCTGCCCATTCCGGTCAAAACAGCAAATCTCCGCTACCTGATGGAGGATGAGGCAGCGGGAACCAAGCACCTTCCTATGCCTCGAAAGTAGCTTCACCCAGGTGCTGGTGCAGGGACTGGTGATGGCAGTGTCCACCAGCAGCGTGAGGATGTTGGTGGTGCCTGACCTGCTGCAGGCCAGGCGGATGGAGGAACTGAGATTGGCCGCTGGTGGCCGCCAACTGCTTCATCATCAGTGCCACGTTCAGGTGCTGCTGCAGAGCCTCCTGGAGATCCAAGCCCAGTGGCAGCAAATGCTTGGGAAAAGGCAGCATGAAGTCCCCCATCAGCCTGGATAGGGGAGGGCGACAGGTGGCTCTCCAAGGCAGCTGCCCCGTGCATGCCTCCTGAATAACTGCAGGCAGGAGGCGCTGTGTTCAGGCCCAAAGCCAGTCTCAAAGTGCGTAATTGGTGCACAGGCTGCTGAAGAATCTGTGGATTGGCTGGTCCTGGCCTAATTGTGGAGTGCCACCACAGGCGGAATGGAAACTGCCGTAGCTTTCCCCAAACAAGATCATAGAGGCGAGGTGGCGCAGTGGTTAGGGTGCAGTACTGCAGGCCACTTCAGCTGACTGTTATCTGCAGTTCAGCGGTTCTAATCTCACCGGCTCAAGGTTGACTCAGCCTTCCATCCTTTCGAGGTGGGTGAAATGAGGACTCAGACTGTGGGGGCGATACGCTGAATCTGTAAACCGCTTAGAGAGGGCTGAAAGTCTAACTGCTATTGCTATCAGGTTCATGGCAGAGTCGTTTTAGTAGTTTGGGGGGGAGGGCTTATTTTAGCCCATGTCCTGAAAAGCCCGATTGGGCTTAGTATCAGGATATGTCCTATTTTCAGGAAAACACGGTAGATGTTTTAAAATTTTGTTCTTTTAAAATTATGATTATATTTATATATTCTCCAAATTCTTGAAGGGTTGTTTGTTTGTTTGTTTTTGTATTGCTTGGTTTACTTTTCCATTGTTTCTGTGTTGGGTTGGTTATCACATTTTCTGTTTTCAGAGGTTTTTGATTATTATATGTTGCACCTTGGTTTTAAGAGTTTTGTTCCAAGATTGAAACAAAGTGCCATTTTGAACAATATTATTTCTAGTGTTCCAAACATGCTAAATCCTATGGCTTCATTTTTGGTTAATGGTTTGTTTTTAGTTAAAGTTGACTTGTATACTGATTTTGCATATTGAGCTTTGGCAGTTTAAACATTGACTTATACCAGAAGGGTATTTAAACTTTCCTTTGGAAGTGGTTTGCAAAATATAGTACATTGCCAGATTGCACTTGTGTGGCTTTTTGAAAGAAGTTGGCTAGATGAAGAAGCCCCTCTCAAATTTGTAATAAAAGAGAATGTCTGAGATTGTTTTTTTATTATTGTTGTCGTTTGATGTCATCACTGAGATCTGGTGAAGTAAACAAAATTGGTTGTTGATTCCTCCTAAGCACTGTGGCTGTTGTACTGATCACTCTTCCTACTTTTGTTAATCTCAGACACAAATAGAGCACATGGACTTGTTTCACATTCCTGTTGTTCTCTATAATTGAAATATCTTAATTTTTTTTAAAAAAATCTTAATTTGCTGAAACAGAATACTCAAAGCATTTTGAATGTGTTCCATTGGACTGTTTTTTCCCCAAATTCAAAACAGCATTTTTTCCACTGGGTGGACATTTGTACTAAAAGAATTGCTATGTTAACATCTATAATTACGTACAATGCATGTAAGCTTTGTGAATAATAAATATATATATGTACAATGTATAATTGTATAATTATACAATGCAATAATAATGCAACCAGATTTTGTCCTTGGGCAACGCTATGACCTCCCCACTATCATGGACATTAAAAAATGTCATCAGATTGCGTCACCCAGCAACATAAGATGCTTATTGCCAATATGATCAGCAAGCATTCAAAGCATGACAGCAGCTGGACAAGTCCAGAGAAAATCAAGTGGTAGAAGCTACAAGATGGCCATCACATTTCCTTCAATTACCACATGCTCAACTGATGCCACATGGACTGGTCCCCTCAAGCCCATTACCGTTTTTGCAAGAATACCCCTTGGCACTATGAGATTAAGTTGTCATCGATGCTGCAGAAAGTGTGGAAAAGAAGGTGGCTTACAGAACTGATATATGCAGAATAAAAACTGGCAAAAGTCTGTCACTGCAAGGAGAACAGCAAAGAAAACTCATAGAAGTCATAGCCAATCCCTATTGAGGCTAATATGAACAGTTGGACTCAAAGGGAAAAAAAACCTTCTATCGACTAGCAAAAATGAACGCCAGGGCATGCAATATGAACATTGAGCACCACCTATGGTTTGAAGACAAAAGTGGGTAACAACATTAAGATGAACTCAAAATCTGGGAACACTGGCAGCAGTACTTTGATAAAATCTCTAGTGTCGAATTTCCACACCCACCAATTTCTGATGGCTCGTTTAATGCTAGCCCTGCAAGATACATCTTAAGCTATAGGACACATGAAGAATTCAAAAGCCCCTGGCCCCAGACAGTCTGTCATCATCAGACATCTGGAATTTAGGACTTTGCAGCATAGCAACTGACCAACTGACAAACTTCTTCAGTGCCATGTTGGCTATATGCATGGTGACTGGGCCACATAGTTACCCTCTTCAAGAACAAAGATGAGCTAGCAGACTGCTCCAACCACCAACCAACCCCCTTCCTGTTGCATACAATGAATTTTTTTAGCAGATCCTCAACCAGCCCCTCCATAACATCATTGAAATCAGTATCAACCAGTGTAGTTTTATCAAAGGTTTGAACACCACCAACGCTATTTTTACAGCCTAGAGAAAAGAAGAAACCTGGCTTTTTTTGACCTGGAAAAGCTTTTGGCCATGTTCTGCATCAGCTTTATACCAGAACCCTGGTATTATGCACTAGCAGTCTTTCCAACAGCTTTCCTGTGACTGTTGATATGCATCAGTGCTCAGTATCATTGCCATTGATGTTCATCCTCGTCATATTCGTGCAAAACTATGGAGATTCTCCATCATCCAGGTCATGGTTGTCCCAAAGGTGCTTTTTCAAGAGGCAACTGGACTTTCTGGTTTTTCTTTGAAGTGATTTCGCTTCTCATCCAAATGTTTGGTGTTTTTGAGTGTTGGAAGATTCTGGAGAAGCTTCTTGCGTGAGAAGTCAAACGTCTTCAAAGAAAAACCAGAAAGTCCAGTTGCCTCTTGAAAAAGCACCTTTGGGATATTCATGCAAAACCTGCAGAACAGTGGCCCTGGGCCTGTCAACCACATCCTGCTCACATCTACCACCAGGGAAGAACTGCAGCACTGTATCTAGGCATGAACAATCATCTTAACCAATTTGATTTGCATCTCAATATGAGGATGACCAAATATCTAGAGACCAACCAAAGTATCTCCACTATTCAGGTTAGCGCAAAGATGTAGTAAGATAAACTCCTTAAATTACTTAGGATCTTATTTGCAAAGTGATGGTGGCATTATTGAGGTAGTGTATATATGTGAAGGTGAATGCAACATGGCTGTGGAAGAGGAAGATCCCTACAGTGCTCTGCAATAGGCATAGGCCAATTCACCTAAAACTGAAAGCATATAAATTGATGGTCCACCAGTATAGTGCTGAGTGCCCTTTACATGCCATGGAGATGTGCATACTCTGTTGGTCATTTGACATTTCCCTTTTTGACCAAATCAGCAATGAGAAGTCTGGCAGCAGATAGACATTGCACCAATAATAGAAAATGTGGGGGAATGGCTTGCAGTGTTTGTGGCACATACTACAAGCAACACCCATATTTTCACCTGCACTGTCCGCAACTTTAACATTGATGGCAAATGTCTGTGTAGAAAACCAAAGCAAAGATGGCAGAATACAATGTGGATATGAAAGTCATCCACTTGCACCCGCTTGCTGGATTTGATCGCATAAAAGGCACCTGAGGGCAGAACAAGAAGCAATTGATGGAAACTAATCAAGGAGAGAAACAACTTAGAACTGACGAGAAATTTCCTGACAGTTAATCAGTGGAACAGATTGCCTCCAGAAGTTGTGGATGCCCCAACACTGGAAGTCTTTAAGAAGATGTTGGATAGCCATTTGTCTGAAACGGTATAGGGTTTCCTGCCTAGGCAGGGGGTTGGACTAGAAGACCTCCAAGGTCCCTTCCAACTCTGCTATTGTATTGTATTAAAATGGCATTGTTTAATCTGATAAATGGACTCTGCACCTGCAGGAAAACGCTAGATTGAAAAAGACTTATACAGTACATTTGTTCACAATTACTAAATTTTAAGGTGTTCTGGTTATTCCTATCATCTCTAAATGGAATAGCTTACCTAAATTAGAATAAATAGTTTTACTATAGCCACCAATTTATCCTCTGTTTCTTAATATAGTGACTTTAACTTTTTTTTAAAAAAAAAAAAACATTTCTGCCCAAATTTGGATATGCAATGTAAGTTGCAATTGTCAGCTCTGGTATTGTAGTAGCACCAATAGACAATCTAAATTTCACCCTTGCACAATCGGCAAAATACCATCTGAGAATGTTTGATTTGATCTTTTTAAAATAATTACCATAAATAAATAGTTGCACAAAGTTTAATGGCACCATTGATGTGTTGTCATAATTGCTGCTTTCAGATGTTTTCTTCTTCAACAACACATACAAAGATGGTTTACAGTTCTTCCAGTATGAAGACAGGAAATAAGTCTGGTACGGGAAATAAATCTCATGATATCCAAGAAGTTCTTAAAAAGAAACAGGTAAACACATATCACTGCATTGTATTTAATAGCTATAACCTTTGAATGGAATAGGATTTGCATCAACGACATGAATTGTTTCTTGAAAAATTCAGGTAGTCTTTGCAGGTTTACTCTTTGTTTGGGAGAATTACGACTGAATATAATCTCTGGTTTTATAGTCTTATTCAAACACTGTAAAGTCTGCCACTCTTCCTTGGCATTTGAAGTCCATAGAAACATCTTCTCATTAAAATAAGCTTGGATTTCAAACTTAGTCAGAGTAAAAAAAAAAAAAAGATTGATTTGACATTGTAGGAAAGTGAGAGACAACTAGAGCACTGTTTGCGACATTGAGCTTATTACAGGGTAGTTTGAATATAAACCCAAAGCTATTTATAGATATTCTTTGTTGACATGTATGATGAAGGTCAGTAGTAGCAGCTTTCCACAAAAACATGAACATGAATTATCTGAAACCAAACCCACAGACTTATCAGTGGTGAAAAATAATTACTGTTTTCCGGGGAATTATAATGCTGCAGAAGAAAATAACTTAATCCAAATGACAATGTTTTAGATCATCTAAAGATATGATTTACATTTCTTTATTGAATATAGTAAAATCAACCATTTTTACTTTAATGTTTGCTTGTTTGTTTTTCATGGTAGGAGGCAATGAAATTGCAACAAGACATGAGGAAAAAACAGCAGGAAATGTTGGAGAAACAAATAGAATGTCAAAAGGTATGACTGAATTGTTTAACATTAACTTCCAAGTTTTAATTTTGTACATATTCTTTGTAAACATATTTAATGGATAGTGTGTAAAAAATCTTTTCAGAATAGCATGGTATTTTTGTTTTGACCTTTATAGATGCTAATATCAAAATTGGAAAAGAATAAAACCATGAAACCAGAGGAAAGAGCAGAGATCATGAAGACTCTGAAAGAGCTAACAGGAAAAATTTCTCAGTTGAAAGATGAATTAAAAACTTTCTCTGTTGTTTCTACAACATCAAAGCTAAAGTCTAAAACTGAAGTAAGTTATACAATTGTTTTGATTTGTTTCTATTTTAGAATCTGCAGTTGATTCAATGCCTGTGGGCTAAGATTACCCAAGACGTTTTACGTGGTCTGAATGAGCACTGTATTAGTATAATATCCCTTCTTTTAGTTATATCTTTTAACATAGAATTATTTATTTAGTTTTCGCTATGTCACATTTTGGATTCTCTTCCCCCCAAAAAAACCCACATGATACAACTTATCACCATGTTTTCCCTAGAATATTGGGAAATTGAAACCTAAGTAATAATGTATAAAAATTTAGAAGAAAATAAATGAATTCTTTGCTACCACTTCTCTCCTTTCAAAGGCACAAAAAGAACTCTTAGATGCAGAATTGGACTTACATAAAAGATTGTCTTCTGGGGAAGATACAACTGAACTGAGAAAAAAACTTAGCCAATTACAGGTGGAGGTAAGTTTGTAGCGTAGAGTGCCATCTCAATTCTGGTGTTAGGTATATACAGTATCCCCAAACAATTAACGTATATTTCTTTTGCCTAGGCGGCTCGTTTAGGAATCTTACCTGTTGGTCGGGGAAAAGCAATGTCAGCTCAAACTAGAGGAAGAGGACGAGGTCGTGGAGGAAGAGGAAGGGGTATTGTGAATCACATGGTAGTGGACCACCGCCCCAAAGCATTAACAATTGGAGGCTTTGTGGAAGAAGAGAAAGATGAAGTGCTGCAACATTTCTCAGTAAGTTAGCAATTTGTAACTAAAACTAAATATATTTCAATGTCTGTGCAGTGTTCTGGAATAATATAAAGGCATGAGTGTCCTAAAAGAAAAAGGATATTTTTAATATCCTTTATTGGAACTGTAACTGGACAATCTTGTCAATCTTTGTTAGTTATGGAATTAATCTAACTTTCACTGCCTTTACACTCCAGTGAATCTGCCTAACAATCAACATCAATTTGCTTTAATGTTGGAGATTAAATGCCAACTAATTGTTTCTTTACATAGATAATTACGGGATTTTTACGAGCTACAAACAAATAGCAATTTGATAAACAATTTTCTGTCTGTCTGAATCATCACTTTCTCTTTCACTGTTAATATACTTAAAAGTTTATCAAAAGCAAGAACATAGTTGAAAAACATTTCTAAATGTAAAATAAGTATCATGTCAATTATATAAATAAATATTGATTTGTTAATTTGTTTCAATGATACTACCATTTAGAAATTCTGGCTAAAACCGTATGTGTGCCTGATGAAGAATGTGCTCATAAAACACCACAGAAATACTTTTAAAATAAAATACATATAGGATCGGATTTGCAGCCAAAATTATGATATTCTTGAAAAGCCCATACTTCTCATGCTGTGACCTGGCATTAGTTTATGAGCAATTATGTATACTTTTCCTACATATTTGGGGAATTAAGTGGTACCTAAAATGCTAAGAAAAAAGATTGTTGCCCAAGAACATGAATTTTATTGAGAAAGTTCAGAGGCCTTTCTAGAATTCTTGTAGCAAACAAGTGTTTTCTAAATGTCTTGGTCTACATCTCCCATTGACCATATTGAATTGAACCAGTGATTAGAAATTAAGGTCCAAACATTTGGAAGGCATCAGTTTGCCTATGTATACTTTAATCATTAATAATACATTGGTCATCGGGGGTTTTTAGCAGTGAAAGAAAGTAAATCTCAATCTTTTATGTTTTCAGCAATTTGGAGATATTGAAGGCCTTCAAGAGGAGGAATCTCCTTTAAGTGTTGTTTTGACATTTAAATCCCGCTCTGAAGCTGAAAATGTATGTAACACGGGTTAAATTTTTAAAAAATGTTCTACTACTCTCTATCCAGTTTTTTAAGGGAAACATATTATGTAATTGAAAGTACCAGCAAATATATACTGGTTTCAAATGAACTATTTTCTAGCATTAAACATTTAAATCCTGTTGCCATGTTTAAACTGATAATAGATTATAGTTCAGCCAGTTACTAATATTTAACTTAAATTATCAAAGAACTTAGATTCACTGATAATTATGCAGTGCAGAGAGTTCTGATCAATCACTGTAGAATTAATGAAGATCTTTCTAATACGCTGTATAGCTATTGATTTATCCTGGTATATAACACATTGTTTTCTTACTTAAATATTCCACCTTAGGCTGCCAATCAAGGTTTAAAGTTTAAAGACCGACGACTTCATATATCATGGCATAAACCTAAGTTACCCTCTGTGTCTACAGAAACTGAGGAGGAAGAGCCCAAGGAAGAGGTATTAGAATAATATTTTAATAGTTTGTCCTTTAAAATTTCTTTAAAACTAACATTGACCATCTGGTTTTGCGGTACACAGCAACAGTGTGAACTGACGGTCCAACTGCTCTAGTCAATAGGAATTCCTATTGGAGAAATTAGGAGGAATATTATGTACATAACCCTGAACAAAAAGCAGAATATAAAGCAAATCAGTAGATACATTCATGAGGCACCTACCGGTACTTCTACATATTTCAGCCAACTATTGAAGATTGTCTCTTCATCACGCCTTCCCTCTACAAATACTGCTTGCATAGTTCTCTTCTACTTTTATTCTCTTTTTGCCATCAACCGTTGTAATGAATGCTATTTTATGGTTTTAATTTATTCATGTTTCTGAATTTTCATGATTTTGTTGTAAATTGTGCTGAATTTTAAACTAATGCAATGTGATATATGCATGTAATAACAACATTTGCATGCAAACATTTTAATGATACTTTGAAAGCCATCAATTGATAGGAAATATGTTTTTCAAAAAATGGCAGATTGTGTTTTATTATGAAATATTTCTGATCTATAATTTGCTAATATTATAAATAAAGCTACTTGAAATAATGTGTCGGTCCTTTGAGATAGTCCAAAGAGGAAACCAAAACCATGAATATAAACACTATGTTTATTTGTAAAGTTTGTAACAGAATTTTGCAAGTGTGAAAGTAGTTCTCCCCCCCCCCCCCGCCCTTGCCTCTGCTTTCCAGAGACTAGGGAGGGTCCTTTCTAACCTGCTGTCTCACCCTCATTCCTTTTGTGGCCTGAGATATCTGTTGTCTGACCATTCTGTAGACTGCAGTTCTTCCTCCTTTGTCCCTTCTGCCAAGGTTATTCTCACAGTCCATTACAGGATGGATCAAGCATTAGACAAGTAATTTTAAAAATATTTTTACTTGTACTCTTTCCAGAATGAGATGGTGGTCTCTAAATTTGATAAATAAATATAATTAATTGATTTCATAGCATTCAATATTGCTGCCATTACACAGCTATAATTTTTGTTAGTATTTCTTTGCATGGTTATTCCAAAGTGGCTAGATTTCTTTGGAGATCATCCCAAGAAAAAATGTAGTCTTATGAAGGACTTAAAATCACTATAATTTTATAGACACATTAAATTTTCTTTCTTTAGGAGACAGAAACATCAGATTTATTTCTACATGAAGATGATGATGATGAAGATGAAGATGAGGATGAATCCCGCTCTTGGAGAAGATGAAACTTCAAGAGGAAGCATATAATTTTAGAATTGTTCGAACTCAAATTTTTAAAAAATATTTAAAGGAAATCCATGAGCCAAAAATCTGTTTTTGTTTTTTGTTTTTTATAAATATATACATTAAGAAAACAAATGTGTTTGATATGTAAACTTAGCAAGTAAGTAGCTATGATCAGCCAAAGGCCCAGAGCTTTTACAAAGCTGTAAAAATGGTTGTGATCTTATAAAAGTGAAATATATTGATCTTTCAAGCCCAACTTTTGTTCATTCTGATTTTAAAGTATCGATTTGTTTTATTAAATATCAATGACTTCGTAGTTTTTGTTAGCAATATGGATACTGAGATGAGAACAAGAAGTCAAATTCATCAACATTGTCTAGAATTTGTTAATTCAGAATTCCTTTCATTGGGTGGCAGACAGCTTAAGTATATCTTGACTGAAAAACAATCAGGAATTGCACATATGTTTGTGAACGAGCTGCTTTTCATATATCCCACTATCTGAAATATGGTTATCAGAATGATAGTAGTTCTTGCCAGCATTGGTGATAGTGATTCCTTTTGTTTCTTTCCAATCTTTACACATTCTTTTAATTGCCATTAGGAATGCAACTGACCAACCACTTCTGCTGTGATTTCACAGTTTAGTTCAGTGGAACGTATCAGCCTTAAAAATCTATTAAAATGACAACAGCAGGAATATTTTTTAACAGTATTAGTAATGTGAAATTATTTGTTTTGAAAATACCCTTTCTCTAGAACTCGCTTCAGTATAATTAATGGCCACATTTTATTTTTTAAGGAAAAGTCAATGCACTGTTCCAAGTAATGTATTTCCTACAACCCACAGAATTGCAAATCAAAAACAATCTTGTTTTAAAATAATAGATACTAAGCCAGCACTTAGAATAATATTGTGAGTTCAAGTTATAACACATTAAAATTAATGTGGAGTTGAGGAAAAAGTAAAACACTGATTTAAGCATTTTTTTTATCCGCATGCTGATAAAAATGTATCTACTCTTCCCCCTTTTAAAAAAAAAACACACCAAAAACCGGTAGTTCATGGTGTAGATTTGGTAGTTTATGTTACTTTTTTTAATGCAAGGGCAATAGATCTTTATAACCCATGTCTTGCTGCTATTAAGTCTAAATATGCCCTTTTGTGGGTCATCTCTTAGTGCTTTTGTATACTGTATCTCATAGTCAGTGGTGAGGAAGTGTAGCTATTTGATACGGCTCCCCAAATAGCCTACTATAGGACATGCTGACTGACTTTAAGGACAGTAGTTAGAAAGACTTGAAGGGCCATTGTTATCCCCATCCTAGCCATAGGTAAGAGCAGCAGGTTACGCAAGGAACATGTGATGTCATTGAATTTAAGTTAATATTGGTGAAGCAAGGCAAAAATTACTGTGTCAATTCCCATGGCATCTCTGCATTTATTAATTCAAAAATGTAATTATATACTTCAGGTTTCTTACATTCAGATTAGCGTAGCGGTACTTAATTGAATCTAAGTGCCCAAACACCTAAGTTAGTTTTCGGGTCTTGCTACCAGAACTTTTTTTTTTCCTTCCTCACATTTTGGGAACGATGTACATTGTTATAAAAGCACATCCCATTTGAATTCCATCCATAAGTGAATAAGAGTGTGTGCTACCAGCTCTTATTTGCCCTTTATGTAAAGGCCTTTGTGTTCTAGATTATTGCTACATTCCTACTAATGTTGAATCTCAGTGAATTAAGTTATGACAATAAAGCACGAATATTGCACACTCTTTAACAGGCAAAGCCTTGCTTTTCTCCCATTGCCTGTGATATCTTTAGAATGCTTATGGCTCAGTATGTGGCCATCACATATATTGACCCAGCAAGAAAAACGCTTGAATCTGGACAGTTAGTTAATAATAGAGGGAACAAAGGGTTTATGTATACATATATAGAGATGCGTATATATATATATAAAGAGCTATACACACACAGATTTTATATATATATATATATATATATATATATATATATATATATATATATATATATATATATATATATATATATATATATATATATATATATATTGTACAGGGTTTTTTCTTAGAATTGTATAATTTTGTAAATATGTTTGCTTTTTTTGTGTACTAAAAACTACCAGCATCTAGATTTCCATAAGAATTCTTGTATTTTTGTATCTGGAAGACTGCAGTTGACTGAACGATGCTGTAAAAGAAATTTCCTTAGCTTTTGGACAAGACTGGATGGGATTCCTTTTCATATGGTTTTAGATAACTTTTGTTAGCATGCTGTTCAGGAGAGAATGAATATCTTTACTCAAAAGTGTTAGCTTTTTTCATGGAGAAGAGATAGGGGCCAACAGAGAGATTTATTAAACTTTTTCCTTTCTTTCCTGTGTTTTTCAGTATAAGTTGACACGCATAAATCCTCTAGTAACAGCTTAAATGTAATTTCTCACCCTAGAAGCACAAAACTGAGTTGTGCCCCTAAATTTATGCATTGAAAGCATACTATTGTGTTACTGAGAATGTAAGTAATGGGCAGCATAGTGATAACTCACTTAAACAGAAAATAGGAAACTAGTTCAAAGTGACCTTCATTTTGATGTAGCTATGAAACTCCCCGTGTTGTGTATTAGAACCTGGTTTTTTAAAAAAAACTATTGTGTTACTGGGTAACTTCTGGTACCACCTGCTGTGAAATTGTCCTTTTCATAGTCATAAGCCATAACAAAAAGCATAGTATAAATATACCCGCAAAGTACCTTGAAAGCTAGGTATTCTAATAAAACTATAATATCCCTTTCTAACCACTTAGCAATGTATCTCTCTATTGGCATTAAAAAGAATGTCATAATGTAAATGCTCAGTGAATCATCCCCTTAAAGCTTTACAAATATTAATGCTACTACTATATAAACTGTTGGTTTAACTGTGGTGTATTTTTTAATCTTTACATATAAAAATGCACAGCATCTGAAACTTTTCAAAAAACAAACAAACCATAATCGCCCACATACAGTGGAGATGCTTCAACATTTTTAATGAAATCATGTGAAAAGGAATATTAAATTCCTCTCAATGTACATTAACTTGTATTATAGTTTTTACAAGATTGTGAACTTGTGTAATAGTATATTAGGAGATATTGTTGGATTTCTAACTGTTTATACATTTAAATTCATACATGTAATGTTTGTTTTATTGATTACACTTTGAATTTCTAAGATGCATGTTGACTTTTTGCAATAAAGAGATAACATGGAATGGTTTAAAATTAAAAAAAAAAAGTTTGAATTGAAATTTGGAAAAGTAACCATTCCAGAGAAAAATATACTCAGAAAAGAGCTGTATTGCTTGCTTTCTTTAAAGATGTGTACATCTGTGAATGCGCGCATATGGTGTGTGTACGTGTGTATATGTATATGAATATGTGTTTATAAGGTTTATCATTACCAACCTTAAAACGCATATATTTTGCTGCTCCAAAGCTTGGAGTAACCCATAATAAAACAATCCAAGATTCATCCAAGAGACAAAATAGTTTCGTGACCATGGCCAAAATCAATATTGCGTTTTTCATCCTGTTAAATTTATTGAATTTAGTGTATCGAAAAATAAGTAATGATATTGTCTTCTTAAATAAGATACAAAATGTTCAATATTAACAATAGTGACCAGCTGAAGAATACATAAACCTTAAAACAATATAGCAGGGAAAAGCTGAGATTGCATTTTTAGTTTAGTATTAGGAAAGGGGCTGACTCAAAACATTTCCCTTTAAAAAGCCGCTTTCTCATAAGTGTCAGTACATTATGTCTCCAAAAGTTCCTAAATTATGAATTTGGCATGTTGGAGTTCCTTGAGATACAATTGTAGATTGAGATACTTTAAAGACTTGTGTAAATCCTAAATTTACATGCAAAGAAATGGAATTATCCACTTACAAAAGAAGTTCTGACCCACTGCCCCAAATGCGTTTTATCTGACAAGTTCATTCTTTTATCATATAAAATAAGCATTTTATCACTCAGGTAAATCTTACCTGCCCTATAATGTGTAATTGTCATCTAGGAAGTGAAGAAATTCCACGCTGAGAATCTCTTACTCCACTGAATCGATGCAAGATAATACATTCTTTGAAGAATGAATTTCTCACACAGGCTGTATATGGTTGTGTTAGTCCATGGAAAGAATTCAAAATGTCTTCATTAATATCTCTTACCCACATGATTGAAGTCTGAACAAAAACCATCTGAATAGTTATTCACTGAGAGAAATGTCTCAGTAAAGGACAATATTTGTAGCTCGGTGACATGAGGGGTCCTTGGTGCTCTCTGAGCTTAGTTATTTTCTCGTAGATGTTTCTAGTTGGTCACACTACATGGAGGAAATGATATGGTGGGGAATCATATCTCTGGAGCAGAGGAGAAGTAAAAGCATAAGAAATGGATGCCAATTAATTTTTATTGGAAGGCCTTGATTAATGGGAACTTACTGAATATCTGGCTGCATTTCATAATATACAGAAGCACCCCTGCAACACAGAAATAAGAACACTTTCTTTAAAAGGCTTCCTTTCCAGGGTGTAGGGGAACAACTCACTTTCTAAAGCTGTACAAGTAGTCCTCAACTTATAACTATTTATTTAGTGACCAAAGTTCCAATGGCACTGAAAAAAAATGTGACATGAATTTTTCACACCGACTGTTGTAGCATCCCTATGGTCACATGATCAAAATTGAGACTCTTGGCAACTGATTCATATTTATGACAGCTGCAGTGTCCCAGGGTCATGTAATCACCTTTTGTGACCATCTGAAAAGCAAAGTCAAGGGGGGAAGCCAGATTCACTTAATAACCACTTAACAATTGCAGTGATTCACCTAACAACTATGGCAAGAAAGGTCATAAAATGGGGCAAAACCCACTTAACTGTCACTTAGTAACACAAATTGTGGTCATAAATTGAGGATTACTTGTGTATTTGGAATTTTCAATTACAAGGGCCATTTTTAATAATTAGGATACTAAATCAATTCCGCAATGGTGATAGTGAACACACTAGGAAAAATAATGCTGTTGCCTTTAAAACTGAGGCACCCAAGTGGCGTAAAGAATGAGAGAACCCAGTCCCTAAATTTAAGAAATACTGTATACTTCTGCACAATAGGTTTTTCATGCACACAAGTACTTCAGACAAAGCAAAAAAAAAGAATATTAAGGTGAGGTCAAGTCTTTATATAGGGTACAGAAACCAATGATACATTCAATATATGTGATGGATCAGAAAGCAATGAATCAAATAAAAGACATTGGATTAGATATGAGGAAAAAAACATCCTTAATATATGTTGTATCTCCTCCTTTCTCGTCTCAGCTTGTTTCTTTAAAACTTGGCAACCACTCACAGATTTTGGAATACAGCCCTCCTTTGAAGAGGCCCGTTTTTTTCCACATCAGTGGAAATTGTTTTGACTAAATGAAAAATATGGCTTTCTAAACTTCAAAAGGAAACATGGATGCCATGCTAAAATGTTAATGTTACTTTTATTAAAATGGTAATAGAGCCTAAAATTCCAGGTAAAAATGCTTTTGAACCTTGTATATAGGATTCTGCCATGAAGTGAACCAAAGCAGATGACTGAGTCCTAGAAAGGGACAAGAAATAGCTCATTTGTTATTACTATGGAGGAACAAGAAAGAGCAATTGAATTTTCTGCCTTTGGTATCCAGCAGAACCTGGTTTGTAATAGCTGCTGAGAATCCTTCAGAGGAGAGGGGTATATAAACCAGAGTTGTTTCTTCTTCTCTGTGGAGAAAAAGTGAACATATCCCTCAGTTTCAGGCCAGCACAACATGACCCATGTATTTGACCTGGCTTCTGTTAAGGAAGCAGCAACAACACTGGAGATAATCTGATACACAAAGGTCAAAGTGAGCAGATACTGAACCAGAGAAGAGCATGCTTCAGCAATATCTCTTCCACTAAATGTAGCCCTTTCAACTGATCAAGAATGGACAAACGTTTAGGAGAAATGGCACATCCCCTTGTCATTTAAACTGAGCTTGCTTGTGCTAAACCAAACCTTTTTCACCAATTAAAGGCTTACTGTGTAAACTTAGTAATAGTCTTTATTTTTGTTTTATTGCTCTTAATCTTCTTTGTGAAGATTAGATAGCTAAAATATTAATAATGAACCTTTTGGTGGCCTCTATCCTCTACCAGTATTGGATTGGATTGGATTTATTCGATTTGTATGCCGCCCTATTCCCAAAGGGACTCAGGGCGGCTGAACAAAAGCCAAGGGGAGGGGAGAACAATACAGAAAAGCAAGACAAAAACAAAACAGGACAATACAAACAATTTAAAAAACACAACAAGCACAGCCAATTTGAGTAGGGGTGGAAGTGCCTGCTGGGACAGCCAGGTCTTAACGGCTATACGGAAGGCCTGAAGGATGGCGAGGGTCCGAATCTCCACGGGGAGATCGTTCCATCACAATATATGTGATGTGTACATTCCTTAGTTTCTCAATAGAAAAAAATATATAATGAATCTGCTTCAGTTCAGCCTGTTTTTCTGAGCTGAATTGCAGGACTTCAATTCTTAGTATGTTCAATGAGAAAATCCCAAGTATTTGGGATGTCTTTGTAAAAACATATGAGGTGACGGCATTCATCTCCCTAAATATTTGGTAACTGTAAATATATACCCTAATTTCGTACTCTGATCTTGCAGCCATTCCACACATGTCATTTTCATATAATTTGAGACTTTACTAGTATATTAATTGAAGCTTGCAATTACTGTAAGGAGGCTTTTGATTTTTCTTGGACATTTCAGGGTAAAATTTCTAAAAAAAACTTGCTTTGCAATTACCAGATCTCTCCTGGGGAGGGCACAATTCTCCATTCTATGCCAAAGGTCCTTTTCACAATGTGCCAAAAGTCCTTTTCACTTCTTTGATTCTGATATTAAAATCAGTTGTGCATGGTGGGCAGGGAACTTTCACTTTCAATATTTGAAAAAGAATAAAGCCCTCTAATAGCCCATGTGATTTGTGTAATAAGTATGTAGAATGTATTGGTTTTTCATCCACATTCTCAGATAAAGTGTTCTCCATTCTTAATCAATTTTTTCTTGCCTCTCATTATGAAACCTAGACCTCACATCATCAGTCACATGAATTAATTATTTTCTTTTACAGACATTTTAATATCCTTACATTACAGAGAATCTCCTTCACTCATTCCCCAATCTGGCAGCAGTCACTTATCTGCCTGCTAGCCTGCAATTTGCAACCTCCTGCGGGCTTCCCCATTGACTTTAGTTATGGAGGAGCCAGAAGGAAGTTTCCTCACCAAATGACTATGGGATTCAATTAACAACAGCAAACAAGACTGTAGGAGGTCTGAATAAAAGTGAATGGGATTTATTTAAAAAAAATGGAGGTTTGATTATGGCCAAAGGCTAAAATTTATGTCAGAAAGTAATTAATGCCCTTTAGGTTGTTATAGGTGGGTTTGAAAGCAAGAATTTATAAGTGGTAATAGTTGCAGAATTATATTCCAGAGAATGGTGAAAATGGAACATGAGAGAGAAATTTGGAGGGGGAAATGTGCAATATTTTGAGCAAATATGATTTTGGGAAAATTTATTGTAATACATGAAAAGAATGGATGGCTGGGAACAAGTTGAGGGAATAAAAATACATGATTCAGCCTTTTGGGGAACCCAGAATGAATGAGAATAGTAACTATTGGGTGAGTATTTGCTTATAAAAAGATCTGTTTCAAAAATGTGGTGTAAGAAGTCTATTTGTATAAAGGAATGAGATACAGTGGTACCTCAGTACTCAACGCTAATTGGTTCCAGGAGGTGCGATGAATACCAAAAACAATGATTACCAAACAAATTTTCCCCATAAGGAATAATGTAGAGAGTCACAAGGCAGCCAACACTGACAAGTTCTAATTTGTGCATTGAGTATCAAGGAAATGATGAGTACCGGGACAAAATGTCTGTGTCAAAATGCGTTGAGCACAAAATTTGATGAGTTTCAAAGCAGTTGAGTACCAAGGTAACACTATTTAAATATAAATAAAAAGGAATTAACATAAATAAAGCAGTGGTGTTATGCAATGTAATCTAGTTAAGATATTTTTTTTTAAGGAAATGCAAAGAGAGATTGGTGGAAATTGAAAAATGGCCTGGGAAGTGGGTGAAGAGGACTAAGTAAGGAGTCTCCAACAGAATAAAGGGAATTTTTTAAAAAATGTGATTAAATGAATGAGGATATAACTCAGTAAGTGAATCCTGGAAGGAGGACTGTAGAAATTTTTATCAGAATAATATTGACTCTTCAATTATGTTGAAGAATAGCATGAAAATGAGTGTTGTGTTAATGTCAAAAAGTGCTAAAAGCCACAAATACTGTGAGAATGTTATAAATGTCAAGGCTGCAACTGTATATACTTAGGTGAATGTTAATATATGGATCAGGTTTGCTTGCAAAATGGGTTTCATTTCACAAGCAAAATGAATTTGGGTTTCATAGGTAGTGCATAGCTGAGATGTTTGCCCCTTAGCAGGTGGCTGAGAAATGTATAAAAGTGGGGGGGGAAAATTGTAATATGGGTCATATGTGGGAAGGGCTTTGTGGGGACAGGAGGGAGAGCTACATGTTGGACAGCCAGCATGTAAAAGATGTCCTAGCCCACAAAATGGGGGAAGGCATGGGAAACATATGGATCCTCGTTAGTTTTTTATAAAGTAAAAGGAGGGGAGGGGAAAAATAGTTTCTGTCTTAGAAGAGTCTATTAATGTAACCTTAAATAAAGATAGATATAATACTTGTGGCTGTCTTGTCTGAACCTAACTTTTATTGTCAATTTGTTGATTTAGAGAAAGTATACAATATAGTAAATAGAACTGAATTATGAAATGTTTTGCACAAGGAAGCAGTTGAAAGTCGGCTGCTCAATGTAGTAAAAACTGGATATAAAGAAAACCAAGCATGCAGGAGAATAAATGGGATTCTTAGTAAATGGTTCAACACTGAGTACAGAGCAAAACAAATGAAGATATCCCCTTGATCTTTAACATATGTATAGATAAATATATATACATTAAATGTTTGTGATTATGTGTTTTTGGTGAAGGGAATGTGTATTTAGTTTTATATGCAGATTAGGTCATGTTGTTGCTGAGAATTCAAATGAATTGCAGTGAATTTTAGGTAGATTATATGATGTTAAGTATGGATCTGAAAACTGATGTATCAAAGATGAGGGTAATTATGTTTTGCAGGGAAAATGGAGTATTTATGATGCACTGTACATAAATCACAAAAAAGCAAGAGCAAGTAGATAAATATACACACCTCAGTGGAAATTGAGGGGAAAATGTTTAGACATAAAAATGCTAACAGAACGATAAGACCTCTTATGATTTGTTCTAAGGAATGAAAGTTGGTCAAAAGAAACAACGGGGATAATATACATAACATACGTAATATGTTTTTGCTCACTTTGTTTATAGAAGGGGGACCTAGGTATATCAGGAGAAATATGAAAAGAAAATGCACACAGTAGGAATTGGATACTTAAAAATATGTATTGTAAAAGAAGAAGAGATGTCGTAAGAAAGAAATGAGTAAGAATGTGAATTTAACACCAAAGTGAATGACCAATATGAAAAAAAATACTTGGTTTGGTCCTATGGAGCGAATGTGTCTTAAATTACAAACATGTATATGAAAGATGAGTGATGGTATTGTAAGGAAAGGGAAAACTGGGAAATCTGTGGATGGATATAGTTGATGAGATGATTAAAAAAGAGGTTGGAAAATTGCAGATCAAAGACAATGTATTAAGAAGTATGCAAGTGATGTGATGTTTCACGACATTTTCCCCTTCGCAGAGCTGGGGTGGGCATGGCCTGCGTGTGATGTATCCGGCCTGCAGGCTGCCAGTTTGACACCTCTGCCCTATACCATTTCAGACAAGTGACTTTCAAGTCTCTTCTTAAAAACCTCCAGTGATGAAGCACCCACAACTTCTGAACTTCTAATTGTCCTCACTAGATTAATTGTTAATTGTTCTCACTAGATTGCAAACTAGATTTATAACATTTCCTTTCCCTATCTAATTCCTTTAATTCTTTTGAGTATTACATTTTTACTGTTACCCAACTTTCTCCATTTGACATGGTGCTGTTTACGCTGAAAGGGAATCGCGGGATGGATTTCATGGTATTGTTGAACAGTTAGAAAAACCACTGAAGAGCTATGCCTCAGCATGCTGGAGAGTTACTTCTAGCAGGACATTTCATCTCTGTCTGTCAGGCTTAACTTCATCCATCTTCATCTGCAAGTGGAATCTGAACTCCAGTCCCCTGAGAGGAAGCAGGAACGCAAAGCAAATCCCTTTTATTGGAAAGCAGACAGAATGGTTTTTATGTTAATCTGCAGATAAACATATTTAAAAGCAATATCTGTTCTGACCCTAGCAATGCTCACTCAAGAAATGTGATACTTTTCATAATATTTTGGCAGTTTTATTTTATTTCCAATATAAACTTTAATGCGCTTTTCCAGCCACCACGCAGATTATGATGATCTTTCATATTTTTTTTCTTTTTGTGAGGTTGCCTATACTTGTTTAAATTATTTCTTCAGCCATTCTTTTCTTTTAACCATAGTGGAAAATGAAAATGTGTTGTATTTATTGAAGCTATTGTGGATTTCAATTTGTGCGGTTGTAGCATTACTGAATGGATAGAAAAGGCTGATCTAGCAGATTGAGCTGGACCGCTTTGACACAGCATGCATAACACAGGACCATTTCCATACTCTCCGTATCGGTAGGCAACTGCTTCAGCAATGTCCTTGCATTTTATCTTCTTCTCTGAGCCTTCTGTTCATGACACCTGGGGCAGCTCTGCCTACATAGAGGTGTTAGTTATAGGTCAAGTAGCAAAAACATTTGGTATTTGTGCATTTAGTTGCATACCAATTAATAAGGGGTTATTGTGGTATACTAGATTCTCTGCCAAAGTGGGATTCTTATATGATCTTACATGATCTTTGAAATTTTTGCTGAAAAGCATATTGATACCAGGCATAAGAAACCAGGAGCTGGGCTAGAGTTCAAAAGTGCTATGAGTTTATCTCATGTTATACAGAGGACTCTGATCTACTGACAGTCAAGGCAAATTGGTGCTAAATAAGAGTCAAGGGAATTCCTATGGGAGCATAATGACTCCAAACTGATGACACTTTTGATCCCACCCTCAAACTCTGCCTGGTCACCTCCTATAATTGAATTGGGTTTCACTCATTCTACTTGAGTTCATCACTGCCAAATATTGGTCCCAAGAACGTGGTAAGAGGGTGCATATACTAATTTAATAAAGCCACTATTGGAAAAATCTGTAACAAGATTGGCGTCTACTTAAATCTGCAAATAGGTGTCTAAATAGAACCAATTTTAAGGTTGGCACTGATTCTTTTTCTTTTTTTAAATTGTATTAAAACCATGTAGCCATTCAGTAAGAAAATTACTGAATGGCTACAAAGTGAGGATTGTCTGAGGGGTACTAGGCTGAGAAGACTGCTCTTATTGTTGAAGAATTGCTTCAGTTCTGCAGTCACTAAAAGATTACTTTTTAACCATTTCTCCTAATAGTTAGTGGTACTGCCAATGAAAATATCATGACCTAGAGGACAGGGATGCTTTCAGTATGACTTTCCAGAAGTAAATTGACCACAAAGAAACACATATTCAGAAATAACAGAATCAGCTTCATACATCTTTCTAAATTTCAAGCCTACACTTTTATATAATAGCAGAGAATTATCTGGATGGATATGTAGTAAATGGTTTTTTTTAAAGGACTTTGAAGGAGAGTGAGGAATGGACTTATTACATTTAATTGAGGAATAATCTCATCTGGTCTATTTTGGGAAGATAGATTGACTTTGGAGATTGGACATTGTATGTATTTAATCAATCAGCAATTTATAAGAGATGGCATTAAAAAACAAATATGGATATTTGATCAGGAACCAATTAGGGTTAATTTCATATAATATTTTTATTGCTTTTCTATTGTTAACTATTCTGTTATTAATATAGTATGTAGATGATGGTAGCAATTTGTAAACAGATTTAGTAGTTTAAAATTCTTTTGACTTGTTTTGCAAGGGGTGGGAAACTAACATTGTTGTATATGATATTAATCAACATTCAACTAGGGATGATATAGGGGGTGCTCAACCTCTGGTCCATGGATATCATCACAGGGGGTTCACAAAGATTTGAAAAAATGTTATGATTTAAATCTTAAGTCTTGGCAGTCCATGGTCATGGTTTGTGGCCATGAAAGATATTTAAAGAAGGTGAAGAAAAGGTTGAGAATCACTGGTATAGGGTATATATGAGTTAGTCTTTTTTTTTAAAAATGTACTTTTTTCTGTTTGTTGTATTTGTCTTGTTTGTTGTATTTTTTCTTCTTTTGCCCTTTTAAAAAAATAATATTTAAGTGTTTTTATTTTAACTCTCTGTGAATAAACTAAATATTATACATTAAAAAGAAAAGATATTAACCTGGTCTATATGAATAACAAATTTCACCCAATTTCTCAGCAAAAAGTGCATGAAAAATCCATGGATGGATGGATGGATGGATGGATGGATGGATGGATGGATGGATGGATGGATAGATAGATAGATAGATAGATAGATAGATAGATAGATAGATAGATAGATATTTTTGTGCTGTTTAGATTTGCAAACAATCACAAATGTTTACTTGTTTTTTGTGAAACATTAGCAGAGGTAATTTTAAATTAATTTAAAAATTAATCATTAAAGTAATTTTAAATTAATTTAAATTAAAATAAATTTAAAAATTAAATATCTGAAGTCTACTGATTTTGTATGCAGTTTTTCCAAGCATCTTGCATGAAATTCCCTTGCAAGGAAATTGGACACCAGGTAGGTCTATTTAATTGTGGATTAAGTTCCTTTTGAAGGATTCCTTCCTAGAAAATAAATGTAAATTGCTGGATGTGCCAAAATTCCAGGTTCATATCAGGTTAAAGATCCAATGGAAAACAATCAAGCTCAAAGATAGAACATATGATAGAACATATATGAAAAACAGGTCTTCTCTGGAATTGGGCCTGTCTGCTTAATGACAGAGAGTAGGAAACCTGGCAGATTCAAAGGATTCCTTCTGTCTCCCTCACAAGTAAAGGCAATATCTTTTCCTAACCAGCCAAGACAGCAGGACAATTAGGAGAAACTCACAAGGTTCTATCACACAACAGCTGAGTAACATCAAACCACCCTAGTGAGGACAGATTCTCATAAGTGTCAAGTGAATATAGCTGATACCTGATGCCTGAGCATTGGAGATGAATTGCTCAGAGTGAGAAACCAAGGAAGTTGGGTGGGTCAAAAGAGAGGAGAAATTAAGGCATTCTTTGGAGGGCACAAAAGACATTTTTTAAAAATAAAGATAGAAGGTTTCCTATTATTTCCTTTGTATGTGAGCACCCTTGCACTTGTGCTTTAAAATTTAAACACTTAAGGCGGCGGTGGTGAGGCCCCTCCTGAAGAAACCGTCCTTGGATCCAGCAGTTCTTAACAACTATCGTCCAGTCTCCAACCTCCCCTTTCTGGGGAAGGTTGTTGAGAAGGTGGTGGCCTTACAGCTTCAGCGTACCTTGGAGGAAGCTAACTATCTTGACCCCTTCCAGTCTGGCTTCAGGCCCGGTTACAGCACTGAAACCGCTTTGGTCGCATTGACCTATGATCTCTGGAGAGCCAGAGATGGAGGCTACGCGTCCATCCTGGTTCTCCTCGACCTCTCAGCGGCTTTCGATACCATCGACCATGGTATCCTTCTGCGACGACTGCAGGAGGTGGGGGTGGGCGGCACTGTTTTACAGTGGTTCTCCTCCTACCTCTCAGACAGGTCGCAGTCGGTGTTGGTGGGGAGGGAGAGATCGTCCCCGAGGCCCCTAACCTGTGGGGTGCCGCAGGGCTCGGTTCTGTCCCCCCTGCTATTTAACATATACATGAAACCGCTGGGCGAGATCATTCGGAGGCACGGGATTAAGTACCATCAATATGCGGACGATACGCAGTTGTATCTGTCCGCCCCGTGCCAACTCAATGAAGCGGTGGACGTGATGAACCGGGGCCTTGAGGCTGTTAAAGACTGGATGAGAGCTAACAAACTGGTACTCAACCCGGAAAAGACCGAGTGGCTGTTGTGTTTTCCTCCCAAAAATTTGGCTAACGTTCCATCAATCAGGCTGGGGGGGCAAAATTTATTCCCCTCAGACAGGGTCCGCAACTTGGGAGTCCTCCTGGACCCACAGCTGAGTTTTGACCACCATTTGTCGGCTGTGACCAGGGGGGCATTTGCCCAGGTTCGCCTGGTGCGCCAGTTGCGGCCCTACCTGAACCGGGAGGCTCTCACAAGTCACTCGAGCCCTTGTGATCTCTAGGCTGGAATACTGCAATGTGCTCTACATGGGGCTGCCCTTGAAGAGCATCCGGCGACTTCAGCTAGTCCAGAACGCGGCCGCGCGAGTGATCATGGGCGCACCACGGTTCGCCCATATAACACCAATCCTCCGTGAGCTGCGCTGGCTACCTGTTGATCGTCGGGTGCACTTCAAGGTCTTACTTACTACCTATAAAGCGCTCCATGGTAGTGGATCTGACTATTTGAGAGACCGCCTCCTGCCAATTACCTCCCTGCGTCCCATCAGATCGCACAGAGTAGGCCTCCTCCGAATTCCATCCGCCAGTCAGTGCCGACTGGCGACTACGCGGAGGAGAGCCTTCTCAGTTGCAGCTCCGACATTATGGAACAACCTCCCCGTGGAGATCCGTACCCTCACCACAGTCCAGGCCTTCCGCACAGCCCTCAAGATCTGGCTATCCCGTCAGGCCTGGGGATAGGATTACTCTCACCCCGCCCGAATGTTGAGTGAATGTTGTGTTTTTATGGTTAATTTTCTTTTAATCACGATTCTTTTTTTTAAGTCTTGTCTTGCACTCCCTTCCCTTCATTGTTGTAAGCCGCCCTGAGTCCCCTCAGGGAAAAGGGCGGCATATAAATCCCCAATAAAATCCTAAAAAATTTTTTTTAAAAAATCCTTGCTTACTTGGTTCTTAATGGCTGCAACCTCCCTTTGCTTCTTCTGCAAGACTTCCAATGGCTTTTAATAGAAATGTTACTGAAACAATACTTATAGTGTTCTTCTTCATATGAATATTCAAACAATTGTTTTTATAGTCTCCACTGCTCCGAGAGGAATACAAGGTCAAGCGTGTGACCCGCTGAATGAGTCGAACCCCGAATTACTTGGGTCAAGTCCATGGCTGTCATGGAAGCCATGAACTCCTGAGCCCCGTCAGAGCGTTACCAAGTGTAGGCAGGTTGAAATCCCCCAGAACCATAAGCCTGGGGAACTCTACCGCCAACTTGGCTACTTACTCGAGGAGCAAGGGGAGGGCTGTTGCAACGCTGTTGGGAGGTAGGTACGTTAGCAACAAACCCACTTGACCTCCAAGGTCCAACTTCATCAGCAGGGACTCACACCCGACAAGCTCTATTTCTTTTACAAAATGTTACTTTTACTTTACTTTTATGTGAACAAGAGCTAAGGCAGGGGTGTCAAACTCAAGGCCTGGGGGCTGGACCCGGTCTTTGAGGTGTTTCGATCTGGCCTGCAGGGCCGCCCTGGAAACAGCAAAGGACCAGCCCACAGTGACTCTGCTAGCAAAAAGGAGGGGCGTGTGAGGCTTTCCTAAACTCTGTTTTCATTGACAGAGGGTTGCAGGAGGCCATTGAAAATGGAGCTTGCAAGGGCCATAGGTGGCCCTCTCCATTTTCTCTGGCAGAAGACTGCAGGAGGCTGTCGCAGCTGAAAATTGAGCTTGGGAACCCCCTTTCCGCTGGCAGAGTGCTCAGGCCATCACCGGCGCCCCCAACAAGAGTGATGTTGAGCAGACCATGCTCACCCTGGCCATGCGCACTCCATTCCCTGAGAGGCCAAACACAACCCTGATGTGGCCCTCAATGAAATCGAGTTTCATAACCTGATCTAGGGGAATAACTTTCTTAACTAAATAATGTAAAATTGCAGATTTCCTAATTAATAGTGTTAGCACATAGCACAACAGAGAGCTGAGAGCACAAATTCTAATCTTCTGCTTTCCTAGGCTGCATTCAAAATACCTGCCTCCCCTGAATACTGACTGCTTCCCAAAAAAGTCTTCGCATCATTTTTAGCCTTTTTTGCAAGCTGTTTCAAAGTTGAGAAATCAAATCCTGCAAATCACTGTGATTCTGGTTCTGAAGAATACCAGAGTTGGATTAGTGAAAAGAAGAAAGTTGTGTCACTGAGGAGCATATAATCTTTCAATAATATTTTAAAAATACGTTTTTTTAAAAAAATAGTATATGAAAAACATTGTTGGAAGAACAATGTTCCTAACATTGCCCACAATATTCTGACTGGAGCATCTGCATTAAAAGAGCTTAGCCCAAAATAATTCAGAGTTTTGTTTTTTGTCTTGCTCTTGATTACAAGTCAATCACACTGTGAGACAAAGTGAAGCAACTACACAGGTGTCAGTTGTTGGAGAGCAAAAAAAAAGAATAGCCTTTACCTGTTCATTCTGACCTCCCAGCTACTTGCTCTTTTTATAGGATGATACTTTTATCTTACGGATGATGATCCTCTCGCCTTGCCAGGATTAATGTTAAGGTAAAATTAAGCTGCCAACTTGTTTCTTAGCAATTATAACAAAGTGTTTTTCTACTGACTTTCTCCAGAATGGATCTAGGCTAGTGTAAGAAGTCTAAAATCATTTTGGAGAAAGTTGTAGCTTCTGAATGTAGATATCAGCCACAGATTGTCAGCTGCTGAAGCTAAAGTGTCCTGTGTTAAATTGGCCAGTTTAAAAACACCTATCAATAGAGAAATCTGGTAGGTCAGAGATGACCATTCATTCTTCTACCAGGTGCTGTTGTTGACAAGTTTCAATTAGCAATAATCGCGCCTCAGATAAACCTCATTGGCTACGATACTGCCACTGCAGTAAGAGCCGAGATGGCGCAGTAGTTAGGGTGCAATACTGCAGGCCACTTCAGCTGACTGTTATCTGCAGTTTAGCTGTTCTAATCTCACCGGCTCAAGGTTGACTCAGCCTTCCATCCTTCCGAGGTGAGTGAAATGAGGACCCAGACTGTGGGGGCGATATGCTGACTCTGTAAACCGCTTAGAGAGGGCTGAAAGCCCTATGAAGTGGCAAATAAGTCTAACTGCTATTGCTACTGCGCAAAGCTTTGTTGTTGACAAGAGATGTTCTACTTCTTACAGTTTTTTGTCTTTCAGTTTTATTTAAATTAGTTAGCTCTTCCTTCAACAGAACCTATAAATCTTTATAAAGCCTTAAGAAGGCAAGTTTTCACGTAAAATTTATATTATCAAATTACATTGCATTTACCAAAAGTTATAATTAACGTTGCTTTGTGGAAAGTTTATAAAACTTTCATGCACATGGTGATATTCAATGTATGATTAAAATGTGTTTATTATCTAGGAATTTCATACATTTTTCATATCCCATTTCCACTTTCCACTAGCTAGTAGCTAACCCTTGATGCTGAGTACTGAGTAGAAATATGACTACATGCAGTATGTATGTAAAAATGTGAGTACGCCACAAAGGGATGGGGAGAAAGGTGTGAGGTTAAATAGAGTTGGGAAGATTGTGCCATTCAAGTGGGGAGGGAGGGAGATAGATATCATTATTTTGTACAAGGTACAAATGGTTTTTTAAAATAAAATAAAACAATAGATGAAGAAGGGATTTTATAGCCAAGTTCCATTCTTTTTTTTTTTAAGAGAAAGCAGGCCTAAGATTTTCAGCCCAAGACTTTCAATAGGATTGTTTGTTCTGTTGTTATTGTTGAACTAAAATACTGTAAGCATGATAAGCCTCACTAAATCTTAGCACACTTTTCTGGTTCTGAATTGAAACAGAAAAAGATGGATTTTCTGTCTCCCTGCTTGCGTTTTGCTTTGCCATCATATTTCAATAATAAGATCCCTTCGTTGGTGTTGTTATCAAGGAGAACTGGAGTATGGTGATAACTGGAAGGCCTTTTAATTCCTATCTCCCTTTCCCCCTTTTGGATTTTTGAATTTGCCTGAAAAGCCAAAACCTGAAAGCCTACTAAAATAATAATTCAAAGTATAGATAAATAATTAATGGTTACTATTTATTTATTTTTTACAAAATGTGACCACCTTCAATTCATTGGTTTCAGTTAACTCCTATTATATGAATAGCAGTGCCTTATACTGGCATGAAAGACTTAGGGCATCCCTATTGGAAAACTAGAAGAGAGTGTCATTGTTTGTCCCTAACAAGAAAAAGAACAAAGATTTATAATTAATGTAGTGTAACCTATCTACAGCTCTGTCGATAAATTTAGTGATAGCCAGCTACAGAACTATATAAAACAGTATCCACATATTCTCAGTGATGCACTTGAAGGTTTAAGAGCCCTGGTAACACAATGGTTAGAATGCAGTATTACAGGCTAACTCTGCCCACTGTTAGGAGTTTAATTTTCACTGGCTCAAGGTTGACTCAGTCTTCCATTCTTCCCAGGTCAGGAAATTAGGACCTGGATTGTTGGGGGTGAGATGCTGACTCTGTAAACCACTTAGAAAGGGCTGAAAAGTATTATGAAGTTATATATAAGTCTAAGTGCTATTGCTGTTTTTATTAAGAAAAAAAGCAATTATGAGTATATAAGTAGAATTTTTGCTAATCAAATTGCTAGTAAATAGAGGACTGAGATTAAACACTTTCATATGACTTTAGAAATATACAATTGGTTTGACTGATAAAATAAAAATTAGCAGGTCGTTAATAATGTCATAGCAGTTAGCAGCATCTAACTAATCGTGGCTGATCTTTAAAACTAACCAAATAAAACCCGATTAGTATTTAGATAGGAGACCAACCAGGAAATCCCATGGTTATTAATAAGACTGAGAAGTAGAAAAATTATCCCAGAAAAAAACAATGTCCATCCATTTCCATAGGGTTGCCAAGGAAACTACTTATAGTAACTGATTCCAGGACACAATGGCTTCTCCTCAATACTTCTCTTTAAAAAGTGTTTTATTGCACTGCATTTAATGTATACTTATACTATTTAGGTAACTGATAATATTTGGAACAAATAGAACAACAAATACCTCGTAACCATGTATTCATTTGCTATGATATTATTCATTATAATTATACAATTAGGACATTTTTAAAATCAAAATTAAACCCTATATACAATGTACGAGGAAAGTATAAATGAAAGTCATATACTTTATATTATCAATATTAGAACATGGGCACTTGATGGGTTTCCAGAAGTTGCTACACTACTTCTTTTCATTATCCCTAACTATTAGCTACACTGACTGGATTTGATAAGGACTTGAGTACAAAATACCAGGGGGGACGCAAACAGATTGCTACTCAGTAAAAACAGACTAAGCATTTTAAATGGGCATCAGTCTGATTGTAAAGAAGGGCTAATAATAATGAAATGCTCTTTGTGTCATTTCAACACAAATTCTACTCACATTTTTGTATTTGTATCATGATTTACACATAGGTACTAATATCTCATCACAAATACACATGAATATGTCATTTGGTGAGAATTCACTACGGCATCAGAAGTAGCACTTTAATCATTTCAAGTTCGATTAACTATTGATACACAGAATTAAGCAATTGTGAAGATACTACAGCTTTCTGGGAAATCTCCTTGATTATCCCAAATTGCTATTTAAGAAGAGTCACTTTAGGATTTGATAGGAAGTTCTCCAACTGGACAGACCTGGGGGATGTGAGCTCTGAAGAGCCTCCCATGAACCCTGTCTGACAAACCAACTCCAGGGATACTTTTTAGGATCAAAACCCCCTGGAGGGGGGGCAAAGAAAAGGCAGCATCTCATCAGACCCAAGGGGAGGCAACAGGTCCCTTACAGGTCGGAGATTTGCCCTCTGAATCGGAGTAGGGGTGGCAGCATGGCAACATGGCTACACAAGCAACTGAACAGTAGTGTGAGGTTGAGATGAAAGACCAGTAAGAAAATTCATTTAACCCATATTCATAAATCAAAACTTGGAAAAGGCAAAGAATCTTGAGAGTACAAATAATATTAATAGGCAGATCTGGATTTTGGCAAAAGGAAAGAAAGGAAAATGGAAGGTTGAAACACTACCCCCCCCCAAAAAAGAGATTTGTTTGAAACAATTCGAACAGAAAGGGAGAAAGCAGGGAAGTGACAAACTCACTCAAACACAAACTCTAAATTTGGTTTTGGATTTGAAATAGAAACCAAACATTCCAAAGGAATTACTTCGTCCGAATGTCTTCCAACTAATATATCTTAAGCAACTCCAATTAATGAGAGGTGGAATGCAACAATGGAGAAAGGTCAAGAAAAAAGCACTATTTTCTCACTGACAACTGATAACCTAATCTTGCCTGTGTGGGAAGTTTGAATTAACCAACTGCCATAAATCAGAACTTGGAAAAGCAGGAGGCGAAAGAAACATACCTGGGTTTGGCTGTATGCATGTGTGTTTCAATTGAGCAACTGTGGCCAACGAGAGGTGGAGAGTGGCAAGGGAAAAAATATTAATAAGGTCAAGAGCTGGGAAAATATGAAGTTTTTTTCCCTTTTTTTCTGCAAAAGGTCAAGATGGCTCCAGCTTCTCTTCTGCTTTCATATTAGTTGAATTAGCTAAATTTAAGGTGGACCAGGACTTTGAAATAAGATCTGTATAACTAACTGCAATTTTGGAACTGGACATTAAGGAACAACAAAAGACCAAGATGGCTCCCAATGTTCTTCTCCATAGCAGCTGAATTAGATAAATATAAGGTGCACCAGAACTCTGAAATAAGAACTGTATAATTAACTGCAACTTTGGAACTAGACATTATGGAAAGGTGGGGATTTGAAGAACTAGGTGAAATTATAAAAAATATGCATAAATCATTAAAATCAAGCATAAATAGAATTCAGAATTCAGAGAAGCAGGTATTTAAAGAAGAAGGGAAGAAAGAAGGGGGGGAGATAACAAAGGGGTAGAAATGGTTGGAAATAAAAAGCAGACAAAAAATTCCATTGGGTTTGGCAGTGGTATAGGAAAAATTGAAAAAAAGGGATGTGTCCCAACAAAAATAAATAAAAAGCAGACAAAAGATGTTTCAGAGGTTGACAGTGGCATAAGGAAAATTGAAGGAGGAGGTTACGTCCCAACAAAGGAAAATATAAAATATTTATTTGACGGTGGCTTAGGGAAAATTGAAGAGGGTGGATGTGTCAGAACAAAGAAAAGGGAGAAAGCAGGAATAGAGAAGTAGGACAAAAGACTTACTAGGAAAAAAACAGACAACTAGAAATTGTTATATGGGAAAATACAAAGCTGAGACAAGGGGTTTACTCCTGAATATGACAATAAAATTAAGTTGCTAACTGATTGATTATGATAATGGAAAGATAATTAAATAAAAGTTAAAATATATGGAATATGGACAAATATGAAATTGATATGGGGAGATTGTAAAGCAGAGGTTTGTATTCACTTTTATACATGATAATTAAACTAAATTGCTATTTGATTGAATATGACAATAGAAGGACAATTAAGCATGGGTCAATATATACAAAGCATGGACATATATAGAACTTCTAAGACGATGACAAAGTGAGATGTGTACCGCTTGTTATTCTATATAGTAGATTACGGGAATTGTAATGAACATTGAACAGTAAGGATTGCCATGTATAGACAATTAAGGGTAACCTAAACCAAGATATGGAAAAATGGAGAGGCAACATGAAATATACTTACAATGGGAAACTATTGAGATTTAAAGACAGAATCACAAGGTGGGAGCATGTAAGGATGCATAATTATATAAATATAATGATGAAAATAGCTGGGAATTGCAACCAGGTCTACATCTCGGCCAAAATGAGGCTTGGTGGGTGGGTGGGTTAAAAGCACAATGACTATATATGTATACTTTTTTCTCTCTCTTTTTAAAAAAAGAAGGAGGAAGATATATATTAAAATCAAATATACATATTGAAAAGGAATTATAAATACCATCAACATAAAATAGCGCTTGCTCAGAAGCTGAAATACACCAAGTAAATGAGATGAAGAGTGTGAAGTAGAGGGGAGAGATAAGGGAAGAAGAGAGGGAGAAGAGAGAGGGTAGGGGAGAAGAGGAAGAAAGAAAGAAGGAGTGAAAGGGGGAGAGAGGAGAAGGAGAGAGGAAGGGGAAGTAGAGAAGAGAAGGGCGACAGAGGGAAGAGAGGTAGGGAGGCAAAGGAGACAGGGAGAAGAAAGTGATGCATAAGGTACAAATATGGTGTATGAAGAGCAGAAGAGCCAATAATTGTTTTGGGGAGTTGATGGCAAGACTAATTGATGTAAACACATTAATACAATACGATGTTGGCTATGTAATAATATACATATGGTTATATGTTATGAAAATGAAAAAAAGTGTGTGTGTGTGTGTGTGTGTGTGTGTGTGTGTGTGTGTGTGTGTGTGTGTAGAAGAGTCACTTTGGCCATTGAATGTCTAGCTACACCACTGGACAATTTCATTTATAGACCATCTGCTAAGTCAGGTAAAGGTGGGTTTGAAAAAGCACCTGGAAAGGTGTTATATAATTCATGGATACCCATTATTTGGCATCCCTTTTATGTTCTGAACAATGGTTCAGTATATCTAATAATTGCATTCTTTTTCCTGATTTTTCCTGCCCATTTTCCCAAGAAGAGTACTCCAGTTTGGATGATAAGCGATATTAGCTGACTGTAGATTGTCGTAAATGTTCCCAGAACTTAGATGTGGATGTTTTCCATACATTTCTTTCTGAACCACACTAGGAAGTTTCATCACATGCAGGGAGCTCAGCCAGGTAGTCCCTGTAACTTAGCAACTTTCCTTTTGCTTTGTTAAATTAAGCTGTTCAATCTCCTTAATGAATAAGAGAATCAAGCCAGGTAATTGATGCTTGGCTATTTAGCTGATGAATAATTGACAGTGTGGGTAACGTTAGACATTTCCCCAATCAGATAGTACAATGATACTATCATTGTACTATAGCAATGTCATCTCTCGAACAGTTTCTCTCCATTTTTTTAATATCAGGGAAATCTGCTTTTCAAATCAAAGGTAAAAGACACGTTGTCATGACTTTGATATGCTTTAATTTCAAGAGAGAATTGTGTTTAGGCTATAGTCCAAAGTTTATTCACATTTTTAGGAGTGCATTCTCAAAAGTATAGGAATCACTTTTGTGCAAACAAAAACAGGATTTAACTTTACAAGCATTATATTTACCCAAAATTAGTGATAAAAATATAGTACTGTTTCATTTCATGGAAGGGAGGGAGGGAGGGAGGGAGGGAGGGAGGGAGGGAGGGAGGGAGGAAGGAAGGAAGGAAGGAAGGAAGGAAGGAAGGAAGGAAGGAAGGAAGGAAGGAAGGAAGGAAGGAAGGAATTCACCTAAATGGTATGGAATATTTAAGTCAACTAATTAAATTCTTCTGATTTGATTGGATGCTATTGTCAGTGTTCAGATCCATACACTGAGAGAAAGATATAATTTGAATACTATTAGTGAATTGCTTTATTCAGTGCTACTAGTTTGCAATTATATCCAAAGCAGGCAAATACAGCGTGCCAATGAATTATTGTGCTTAGAGAGAAGACAATATTTAGCCATTTTTATAACTTGTTCTGTTTCAGAAATGTTGACAATAAAAACATTGTAGCACAATACTGATTTTGTTAATAGAGTCTTTGTCAATACAGATATGAAACCAACTATATTCAAAATAGTAAATCCTTGTCTTATCTCCTTTCCATATGTTATTGAAGTTGGGCTTCTAGAGATGTGGAAAACGTCACTAATTCAGAAATTTTTCCTGTTTGAGACAGGCATTTCTGACCTTCTGATCTTAAAACAGGTCAATTTGAGTCCTGACAGCCAGTTTTAGATTTGAAAATGAGCTGTTTCACTTTCAAAGAACTTCTAGAAAGGTCATAGCAATTTCAAACTCAAAAGAACTATTTCAAATTCAAATAATTTCATCCAACCTTACTAATAACAAAAAGATACCCCACAAGAAAAGCACAAATGCAAATGGCAATTCTCAGTCTACATTCGCTATCTCTTTCTCTCTTATGCATACACAAATGTTATTTGTGTATGCATTTTGTTATTATGAATAGATTATTGATAAAACAGAAGCTTTATCAGGCTTTTGGAAAAATTGTTTTATTTCAAATCATCCATCCATCCATCCATCCATCCATCCCCAACTGTGAAAACCTTGGATCCCATTACAAGCACATTATTATAATGATAAGGGGAACCTTCCATTACATACCACCAATTTTTCTCTCTGAATGTGAATTGAGCTAGAGAATAAAAGCATCCCAAATAGGCAATCAAAGCACCTTTTAAGTCTATTATGTTCATAACAAACAAGCCATCAATGCAGTCTCATTAATGTAGTGTTTCCTCCTCTTCTTCCCACCATCTCTGAAGTAACTATTAATTTATGGAAATGGAATGATCTCTCAAATCTGTTGCAGTGTCCCCTTTATTCAGGTAAATATAATTTCTTGGTGGCAAAACATCTGAGCTCCTAACTTGTCCTTGTTTATACTTTGAAGTCCCCTGCTTGTAAGGTGTAGACAAAAGTGACAGGTTCAGAAACATTAATATTTTACATGTGTAATGAAAAGACTGCTCAACTGTTAACTATTAAGCCAAAAAGGAGTGGGGAGGGAAGCATATGGCTACATTTTAATGTTGGAAAATATCGGACGTCTGCAGGGGTGGGTTCCAGCAATCACTACTGCCAGTTCGCTCATGGGTGCACTGCGCAAATTGTTCTGCGCATGCACAGAAGCAAAAAACAAGATGGCAGTACCTATGGTGCCACCCGGAGAACCAATTTGGGGGCAAGGCAAGTCTGGGTCGCTGCCGGTTCCAAACCTCTATCAGTACAAATTTATAGGAACCTACCACTGGACATCGGATAGGAGAAACAATCCAGTTGGCTATCATATTGGCTGTTGGTGCTGCTAGACTGTGCTCTTAAACCATGCCTTGTCTGAAGTTCCCTCAAAAGAAACTTCTTTTTTATCTTAAGCCCAACATAATTTGTAAAGGGGTGATTTGTTTGCTAGAGTTATAGCTCACCTTTTATACAAGAGTTCAGGGTGCTGTACATTAGTGTCTCTTTCCCTCCCCCCAAGTCCTCTTCCCCCCTGCCACAATAACCCTGTGAGGTAGGTTGGGCTGAGAAAGAGTGATGAGCTCAAAATTACTTTGATGGCAGAAAAAAGATCAGGCCTGTAGTTCCCCAGTGGCAGCCCCTCGCCTTTAGTGCTATAACAAGTGAGTTCATATGTCCACAACTCTGAAGGTTAAGTCTCTGTTTCATTGGTTAAGAGTGGCATGCTGAACATGAAAAATGACCACACAAGGCTCTTGGCATGCAATTTTATGTATTTATTTCTAAACAATATACTTTTTTCCAAAGGAAGAAAGCAAATGAGAACTAGAACTGAAATTTATCCATCTATTAATTACCTCTGGTGTGATGAGGTTGCCTGTAAATACTGTGCCACTTTAGATAAAACTTTCATGCAGCTATTTAGGCCCTTTGAAATATAGATGATTTCTTTTAAATTTTTTATCATAAATCAAGCCATGGAGCAATGCAGTAACACACCAGTTCCCCCCAATGAGAGATTGTCTCTCCGCCTTTTGCCTTTCAAAGCCAAGTTCATGTTCCACCTGACCAGTTCTTGGGCTTGATGGGATAGGAGGTGATGGCAAAGAAAGCAGAAATTTTTACCATCAAGTCCTCTGCTCCCTTCCCCTTGGCTGACTTCCCCTTCTGCCAGCAGATTTAAAGGGGAAGGAAACTCTTTTGCTTTCCCAGGGCAAAGAAAGGAAAAAAGCAATTATTGGTCACAGCAGATTTCTCTCTGGCCCTTGGCCCTTTCCTTTGGTCCCTGGATTAAGAGAAAATGCTTTCTGGGGTGGCATCTAAATCAATTTAGAAGGCTTTTTTAATACCAAATACCAAAAACCTCTCTGGGTCTGTTTGTCCCTATTCATCTTTCCCATTGAAAGTTCTTTTCATTATTATACCATCCTGTAGCTGGAAAATAAAGCATGGGAAGATTACATGGTCATCTGGCTACTTTTCTTAATCCTTTAGTTGGTCATGATTATGTTTATACAATATATTTGGAGCAGTGGTGGGATTCAACTTTTTTACTAGAATCTGTCAGAATAGAATAATATTCTGATAGTACTAGAATAATATCAAAAAGATATTATAAAGAGGGCTGGTTAAGAGTGTCAATTTTTCTATGTATTTTTCAGTCGGTCTCAATTTTGGCAATGACATGGACAAATCCATGAAATTTTCTTGAAAACAATTTTAAGAGTGATTTACCACTGCTCTCCTCTTCCTGGAACTGACTGGCCAAAATTCTACCAACTGGCTTCCATGCCGAAAGCAGGATTGTAATTCAGAGTCAAGTTTGCAGCTACACTAAAGTGAGCCTCCAAATCAGAAGTGGTATTCAGCAGGTTCTGACCAGTTCTGAAGAACCGGTAGCAGAAATTTTGAATAGTTTAGAGAACCAGTAAATACCATCTCTGATTGGCCCCGCCCCCATCTATTCTCTGCCTCCCAAGTCCCAGCTGATCGGGAGGGAATGGAGATTTTACAGTATCCTTCCCCTGCCATGCCCACGCCATGCCACGCCCACCAAGCCACGCCCACAGAATCTGACTATAAGACTAGATTAGCCCAAAGCGTTAGCTGAAATGCATAGACTAATTTGTGGATCAGAAAATCTTGCAAATGCAACTCCACATCTAATTCTGTCTTGGTGCTTTTCCATATATGCCTTTCTTTTCTTTTAATTTAATGTGGAGAGGTGGCCAAATGAGAGGATGAGAAAATAGATCAGCTCAGAAAAACCCAGGCAGAATTTAAAATCAGATTTTCTTCTTGCTGTAGTGTCCTAATTGGAGGATGCTTTCTCTGCTGACGGTGTCAAGAGGAAGTAACAAAATCAGAGGAGAAAATCAACAAAGTTGCTAATAAAAGTAGCACACTCATCTTTCAACAGTGACTCAAAACATATGCAAAAGGGGCCGGATAGGGATTTAATGCCAACACAGTTTTATGCCAGTTCAAAGATGGGTGGAGTGCACTTTAACTCAGCGGTGGAGAAAAACTTAATGGGGTGATTGTCAGGACATACTGAATCATAAACATTAAAGCTGGGATTGCACAGATGTGGCTGGCTACTTTATGGGGCTCAGTGTGTTGCTTGAGCACACTGATTTAGAATAGCTACAACATCTGGTTTGGGGAAATGATATAATTGCTCTATGCAGGAATTATACAAAGTAAATCCCTCTTCCAATAATAATATAAAGGAATGAGAATTGAAAACATCTAAACTGGCAGTAAAGGAAAACTGGATTTGCTTAATATTTTGAGGACCAAGACTCAACTAAAAATACTTGAAGCAGTGATGGGTTACATTTTTTTTTACTACTGGTTCATTCATGCATGCACAGAAGCACCCAGATGGGTGGATGGAGCCTCCCACCACCGCCACTACCGGTTCGCCCGATCTGGTCCGAACTGGCAGAAACCCATCTCTGACTTGAAGCCATTATAAATGAGAACTTCTGAGCACATACGATGACATTTCCCCACTAAATGAAATGTCCCATTCTTCCACAACTCCCTGTGCTCTTCTGAAGAGGAAGATTCCCACAAAGATCTGTCATTTGTATAAAATAAAGCACTGGATAAAAATTGTCTAGAAGTTATAGTAGATCTATAAGAGCCTGCAGTTCTGGTACTAATCCCCTCCCCCAAATGTGGGTCTGTTACAGTGGTGGGTTTCAAAAATTGTTCGAACCTACTCTGTGGGTGTGGCCTCCTTTGTGGGAGTGGCTTGCCGCCCATGTGACCGGATGGGAGTGGCTTGCTGCCCATGTGACCGGATATGAAGATGCCGACGACACTTGTCAGAACCACCTTAAATTACCTCACACACAGCACTGGCATGCATAAAAATATGATATAAACTTGTTTTTTAAAAGGCATCTTTGGTTTGCGTTAAAACAACTTCAACACACGCAATGTTCTGATTGTACCACAAACGCAGTAGTCGTCCTTACCTTTCACAGAGGCACTGAGTTTTATAAATATGAGCATGATAGTGTAGAATAATCATATCCAAGGATTAGTGGTGGGTTACAAAAATTTTTGGAACCTCTTCTGCAGGTGTGGCTTGCTTTCCGGGTCCACTCTTGGAACCTCTTCTAACCGGTTCGGTAGATTTGACGAACCGGTTCTACCGAATAGGTGCGAACTGGTAGGAACCCACCTCTGGTCTGTTACTTTCCTTAATCATACAGAGCCATGCTTCATGGCTGCTGCTGAGAGTCCCCATGGAAAAAATCAAAAGTGAAAACCAATTTTGTGTTGTAGTTAAGGTATTGGCCTACAAACCAGAAATGATCTTATGTTAGGCATGAAAACTGGTTGGTTGATTTTGGTCCCCTCCCTCTCTCCCTCACTCCCTCTCTCTCTCTCAAAATCTCACCTCATAGGGTTCTTTTGAGAATGTAGAAGGAAAAGGATTATTGGTATGTTTGCACTTTGTGTTGTACATTAAAAAAAAGCATAAAACAAACAAACTTGGCACATTCATACAATCCCTCAAATCTGGTCGAGTAAAGCCAGCAATGGTTCTGATCTTCTCTAAAGTTTTTGAAAAGACCTTAAGCAGGAAAGTTATATATAGATACTGAGTTTACACAGAAAAAAAATTGTTATACTTAGACCAGGGGTGTCAAACTTGCAGTGTCACGTTGTCATTATTTGATGTATTGCAACTATTTTCCACTTTGCTAAACTTGGGGTGGGCATGGTCAGGGCATGATGTATCTAGCCCACAAGTTTGACACCTCTGACTTAGACAATCACATCAAGACCACAAAAGCAATGATGCCTCCTGCCTCTATGAAAAGGTCTTCCTCTGCTATTGTCTCACTCCTGATTACTAGGAGACTCTGTAGCTCCAGAGGCTGAATTTTTTTCCCATTTCTTTACATAAGTTTTCTCAATCTTTTAAAAAAACTTTTAAAGAAATTACTAAAATGAGGCACTTCTATACCCCTCTCTAAGGAAATTAATCCTGACTGTTCTTTTGAATGATAGACACCAAAGCTGAAGCTCAAATACTTTGGTGACCAGTAGAGAAGAGAGGATTCATTGGAAAATACCTTGATGTTGGGAAAGATTGAAGGCAAAAAGAGAAAGGGGAGGCAGAGGCTGAGATGGTTAGATAGTATCTTCAATACAATGAAGTTGAATTTGGGTGAACTCTGGGAGACAGTGGAGTATAGCCTGGCATGCTATGGTCCACAGCAGAGGTGGATTGCTGCTGGTTCGGTCTGGTTCAGCTGAACTGGTAGTGGAATTCAGGCCTGGGTCGCAAAACTGGCAGCGGCCAAGGCCTGCCATGCCCACGAACTGATTCCCTCACTGCCATTTGGCCGCCGGCATTTTGGATTTTAATGACTGTGCATGCGCAGTTCACTGTAAATTGTTCTGCACATGCACACAGAACAATTTATATTGAACTGTGCATGCGCGCGTGTTGAGCATGGGTTACAAACCAGCGGTAACTCCAGCAGCAACCCACCCCTGGTCCACGGGGTTACAGAGTCAAACATGATTTAGTAACTCAACGACAGCCCTTCCCTACGAATTCAAAATCCATCCTCCATGAAAGTGTGACACCACTGTACTGAAAAACAGAAGAATAAACAACACGAACTATTATTTTACTCCTTATTTGTAGCTGTTAAAAATTGCCTACATTTTTCCTCTTCCGGAGGAAGTAGAGACAGAAGTAGTTGTACACTGTAATCTCTGAAAATGTCCCAGTAAGGGGACAGAAAAACAACTTTTTATCTAATATTCAAGACCAGTATATGGCTCTGAATTTCAGATTTTGCCATTCTTAGATCACTGTTACTTGCCCCAATACAAATGTTTACCTAAGTAGACATTTTCAGTTTACACAACACAGAATCCTTAGGACAGCATAAAAATTTTGTACAATTGAGAGTTATTATTTAAGTGTGAACTGAAATATTAAAATGTTTGAAGACTGTCAAAGACATGTAGAATTCCTGTTTCAGTAAGAAACATGTAAAATTTTCAAGGCTGAATAAATACATGCCAATTGTCAAGCGCCTGAACACTGATCATGTGACCATGGGGATGCTGCAATGATTCTAAGTGTGAAAAACAGTCATAAGTTTTTTTTTTCCCAGGGCTGTTTGTAACTTTGAACAGTCACCAATGATTTTAAATCAAGGACTACCTGTGTCATTGTCACTTCACTTCTTTGCTTTCTTCCTGGTTATCTGCCATAATAATCAGTTTGAAATTTGAGATCTTTAAGTGCTGACCTGATGTGCTGAATTTAAGTCCTTCAATGGAAAGTTGAATTATCACGTGTTACCTCATCAATATCACAGACCAATTTCATCTCAGACAGGGACAGTCTGCTCTCCTATTCCCATACTAAATGTTCTGGGGTGGTGTTTGCAATTCCTCTGGTATGAGAGCTCTGGGGCCAGCTTATATGACTGGCAGCTTTGTCTGGCTGATATCTCCATCAGGAAGAGGGCCTCTCTGGTTAATTTTGCTGGCTTTTAAAGGAAAAATATGAAGCACAAAAGCACATGGGCCCACCTTAATTGGTTGGGGGGAAAGAAAAATAGAAAACTCCCTTTAGCCAACAGATCAACTTTAGGAAATAAAGAGAAAATCATAAAGACATAAAATCTGAAAAATATTATATGTTGCAGTCAATTCAGGCAGGTATGGATCTTAATGGCCACATCTTTCCTTCAGTTTATCAGTGGGATAGCCCTGGCTCATTTGGCCTTTAAGGTCCAAGCTTTCCTTGATTTGCAGTAATTTGCAGAATTACCTCCCTTTTGACTGGTCCTGTTCACAGTATGGGAAAAATTTTATGAAGACTCTCTGTCTGCAAAGTGTGTCCCCAATAAATGGAACATACCTTCTGGGACAGTCCTCCTTTCCTGCAATCTTAATAGACACACATGGGATTTGTCCTTCTCAGCCTCACTCCCAATAGGCTAGACTTGAGGATGTACCTGCACTTCTGCTGTGCAAGTCTATTATGTAGTGAAGAAAATATGGATTTGAACAGCAAAAATGCTAGGCTGGACCGCAGGATCTGCTGCACTGAACCTCTCTCTCATGAAAGACTGCAAAGTCTCCAGATGTTTATACAGTTTATACCTCATTGGACAATAAACTCTTCAACGCTTGCTTAATATATGGAGAAGAAGAACGGAAACCAAAGCCTCCAGAATTTCGGACTATATTATATTCTCCCCCTCCTCACAGTAGCACCAGGGCCGTGGGCAGCGAAGGACTGGGTGAACTCAAGGGTGGGGGAAGCCAAAGGGGAAGAGTTTTATTTGTTTGTTTGTTTTATTTAGTTTGTCAAACATGAAAAAGAGAACAGGTATAAATATAAACATAAATATGAACACATATGGGTACGAATAAATGGAGACAGTAGGATAGGGACGGTAGGCACGCTGGTGCGCTTATGCACGCCCCTTACAGACCTCTTAGGAATGGGGTGAGTGTTGATCATTTTGGGGGTCATAATGCAGCCCCGCGAATAGACAGATATTAAGAAGGTGCGGACGTCAGTTTTCAACAAACTGCGGGGCAGAGAGAGCAGCTCCCCACACCCCGGCGATAAATTCCTTGGGCTCTAGAGCGCAGCCGCACCAGAAAGCGCGCGCGGCTGCAGCTCCCAGTTCGGGCCCGGGTTTTTCATTTCTACCTCACACACAGACCCACACCCGCCCCGCCGTCCGCCCCCCCATCTGCACCTAGAGAGGCGAGCCTTCTTTCTCAAGTTCGCCGGACCAAAAACCAAGAAGGAAGGCTCGCCTTCGAAGGGAGGGGGGTGCGCTTTTCGTTGAATTACGCCAAGCGCGGGACTGACGGGAAGAGGGCGCGGAAGGTTTGGACTCGGGAAGCGGGAGTTAATTGAGTCCAGCCGGCTTAATTCCTTGAGACGAAACTTTTCCGTCCGGGACATTAGTGTGTGGTTTTGTTTTGGTTTTTTTCCCCTTAGGGGGTTTGGCAGAGGTTCAGCTTTCTGGGCTGAGGCGGAGAAAGCACAGCCCGGTCTCCCTCCCGGGCTACACCTTTGGGGCTCCCTTCGCCTTCCCTCGTGCCAGCCCGAGCACGCCTGCGCACAGGGGGTGCCGGTCCCATCACGACCAGGCGGCTTGTGTAAGATGAGTGAAGAAGCCGGGATGGAAGCGGGAGGGAGGGAGGGAGAAGAGGGGGGAGAGGCGCGGAGAGAGGGGGGGGGAGAAGAAGAGGGAAGCTGTGTCATTGAAAATAGCTCACTTTGACAGTCGCCAGCCAGAGAGCCAACCCTGACTCGATGTCAGGGGCTGTCTACCTGCAAGGTGCGCCAAGATGATGGGCATGAACGCCAAGCAGCCGTTCGGCATGCACCCGGCCCTGCAGGAAGCCAAGTACTCTAGCTCGGAGGCGATGCGCCGCGTGTGCCTCCCAGCCCCGCAGGTATGTAGATGAAGCATAATTACTGCTTTAAGGCATATTTTTGACAGGCCCCGGCTTAATGTTTTTTTCATGTCACCAGAACAATCGCGTCTCTCTCTCTCTCTCTCTCTCTCTCTCCCTCTACCCACCCACCCCCGTCGCCCCCCAGATCCACATGTCTATTCAAGCAAAGCATCTTCTGCCTTCATATTAATTTTTATGACCTGAGCTTTGAGGAGGAATCTCTCTGCTTTTGAGAGAGAGGGAGAGGGAGAGAGAGAGATGTTTTTGAATCCAGACTTGACAGTATTCCCCATTGACTTCGCTCTGCGCGTTCTTGCTTGCAGCTCCAGGGCAATATATTTGGAAGCTTTGATGAGAGTCTGCTGGCCCGGGCTGAAGCCTTGGCGGCTGTGGATCTGGTCTCCCACGGCAAGAACCACCCTTTCAAGCCAGACACCACCTACCATACCATGAGCAGCGTCCCCTGCACCTCTACTTCGTCGCCCACCGTGCCCATCTCGGCCCCAGTTCACCACCATCACCACCACCACCACCACCATGCCGTGGCGCACCAAGGCCTGGATGGGGACCTCTTGGATCACCTCTCGCCCGCGCTGCTGGGGGGCCCCGAGCACGGCGCGGTTATGGCCGCGCCAATCCACCCTCATGCCCATGCCCACCCCCACTTGGGGGCGGCCATGGGCCACCTGCATCAAGCCATGGCTAGCATGAGCCACCCGCCGCCTCCGCCGCCGCCTCCTTCCGCCGCCTCGCAGGTCCCGGTGTCTCACAGCGGGCTGGCCTGCATCAGCGACGTCGAGTCGGATCCCCGGGAGCTGGAGGCGTTCGCCGAGCGCTTCAAACAGAGGCGGATCAAGCTCGGCGTCACCCAGGCCGACGTGGGCGCGGCGCTGGCCAACCTCAAGATCCCGGGCGTGGGCTCGCTGAGCCAGAGCACCATCTGCAGGTTCGAGTCGCTCACTCTGTCGCACAACAACATGATTGCCCTCAAGCCGGTCCTGCAAGCGTGGCTGGAAGAGGCGGAAGCCGCCCACCGCGAGAAGAACGCCAAGCCCGAGCTCTTCAACTGCGCCGAGCGGAAGCGCAAGAGGACCTCTATCGCGGCGCCGGAGAAGCGCTCGCTGGAAGCCTATTTCGCCATCCAGCCGCGACCCTCGTCCGAGAAGATCGCCGCCATAGCCGAGAAGCTGGACCTGAAAAAAAACGTGGTGAGAGTCTGGTTCTGCAACCAGAGACAGAAACAGAAACGCATGAAGTACTCCGCGGTGCATTGAGGCACCTGCCCGGCCGGCTGGCCACACTGTCGGACAACGAGACCTATACCTAGCACACGACTCCACGTGCACACACACAGTAGACCAAAACATTGCTCTACCTAAAAGATTAAAACAAAACCCGACCAACTATTAGCAGAGATCTCTGCGGGGACCGTCAGACCGAGTAACCGGGCCACTGAGATGAAATACCTCTCCCCCTTTCCTTCGGCTGCCCATCCGCCGCTGGGTTAAGTTTTGCTCAGCCTTCTGTTACCCTTCTCTGCAAAACCAATTGACCCAAACAAGGGAAAAAGAAGAAAACGTTTATTCCCTACCCCTTCCTTTTTTCGGCCCATTTGTTTTTCTGGGTTGATCTTCTCTTGACTGTGTTTTTGTGCACTACGTTTGTCGCTTTTGCAGGAAGAGTTGACGTTGGAGAGGTACTATTTTTTTTAAGGCAAAAAAGAGATATAATCGTAGATACAGTTTGGGGATGAACTTAATTACATTTATACAGTGAGGCGCGGGGGGGGGAGGTGAGTGGGAGGGAAGGTGCCCATAAAATAATGAAGATTTATTTATTGAGATTATATTGGGAGCCAGAAGATTATTTTCCAAAAATTGTAAACTGAATTCAAGCTTAATTTGCATTGATTCGTCACCTTATTTAGTCAACTGCATGCTGTCTGAGATCAACAGAAATGCTCCAACACTTTCTTAAAGGGGAAAAAAAAAGCTTTATTTTTAGTGCAACTAATGGATCGTGTGTCTGATCATTCTTATTAATTCAGAGGTAAAGAATTCCAGTTACACTTACTTGGTTTTTTTTTTTTGAAAGAAAGGTGAAGGAAAGAAAGGATATTTGAAATAAGCCTGCCCTGAATCAAGACATTTTGTTAGAATAACCAAAAGGATGGCATACGTACTCTAAGCACTTTCACAAGTTAACAATTTATTTTCATGTCTGTGTTTTTTTTTAAATATCTCTCAGACCCTAAGCAGGCTTTTTGCCATTGACTTCTCTAAGGTAAATGCAATCTTTATTCTTATTTATTAAATTCAGTCCAGTTGAAAGGAAGCACTTCTATAGCTTTTTTTTTTAAAGTCAGGGTTGCATGTGCACAGGACAATCCACACAACTAAGGAGAATGCAGAAGTGTGACTTGAGTAAACCTTCTCTTCTTAAAACCTTGCCTCTTTCCATGGACTTTGCAGATTAGCTTCTGTTTTTTAATTGGATCACCAAACATTCCAACAGGACTATGGAATTGCATGGTTGCACTGGTGTTTGCTTGGAGAGGAATCTTTTAAAAGAAATACCTATTGTCCTTCCACCCCTTTAAAAAAAGAAATTAAAAGCTTTTTCTGCACTAAGGGCTTCTTTCTCTCAAATGTCTTCTACTGAAATTTTATACTTCATGACTGTAATTTGGGCATTTTGTGCACTTCTTTACCAATTTCACTCACCCCTCCCTTTTCCCCAGTAATAATGCTGAAACTTCTGAAATAAAATGCTTTATTTTTTGACCAGAATTGATTTTATTTTCTTCATTCCCACCCCAGGTTTTTCACAACAATTTCTCTGTTTTTGTTGGAGATGGAGGTGTTTTTTAGACTAAAAATTAAGCAATCAGTATTGAAATAATAAGTCTGTTGGATTTAGCAATAAAACCATTCATGTAGATGGTTTACACTTTCTCAAAATACTATGTGTGTTGTGATTAGTTTTGAACCAGATTTAACCTGTGTATGTTTTATCTACTTTCAGGCCAGCAAATCAATGTATCAACCGTTTTGGAAATAATACTAAGATCCACATCTAGAAATATAGTTTTTAAAAATGTTGGATTTTTAAATATAAGGGGTTAAAGGGATTTTTAACCCCTTATGGTTAAAATGTACTATTTCAGAAAAATAGCTATACAAATTGTGTTGCTGTTGATTGTTCTGCAGTAGTTCTCATCTTTATAACAATGGAACTTTATTTTGTCATTGAAGGGAAAAAAATAAAGCATTCAAAGGCTCATTTGAAATTCTGTTTAAAAGCAAAAAGGGCTTTTGCTTATGAATCCCAGAAGCACCTTAAACAATTAAAAATTAATGATCAGGGCCCAGTGATCTAATACCTTGCCTTTGCCTTTAGCAAATAGCAGGCAATAAAATTCCAACTCAATTCTATCCTATCTAGGTTTTTTTTTAAAAAAAAAACTGGCTTTATCAAGTAATTATATTTTGTTCATGAAGCTCTTAAGCACTAATCTTCCTCAAATGTTCTGATTTCACTTTATTTTCTCAAAGAGCCCCATTGATTCTCCCCAATCAAATATCCTTTAATAATAAATGCCCCTGTGTCATTACATTATATTGTGGGTTCTGAAATTTTAAAATAAGGTTGATGCAATATTAATTGGGTAACATGGTATAAAAAGGACACACAGCAATTCTGCCAGCATCCTGCCTCTACTCTGCACTAGGATTTGAAGAAAAGCTCTTTGGAGTGGGGGTGGTGGATAATTGTTCCAGATCTTTAACAATAAATCCAGGTAAGATTTTTAAAAAATGATTTTCTCTGTCATTATCCCAGTTAATGAAATCTGTTATATTTTATATTTTATGGACATTTGTTTTTTCTCCTTTATATACAATTTCTATAAAATGTAACGGTATTTATGCTATTCCGCACAATCAATTAAATTAGATCTATAGTATAGATAATTTATTTTCTTTCAGTTTGCAGTTAGCAAGGAAAACTAGATAAATATCTTTCTCAGTAGTGGATGTTTCTCAAAGCCTGAAAATATATACAGATCTTTTATTTTAAGAGAACTTTGAAAAATCTTGCCTTTGTTCATCCTCTCATTTTGCTTTCCTCTTTCTCTCTCTTGTTCTTGCGATGTTCTTGTAATCCTGGATCTGGATTTTTTCTCACACTGTTCCATAAGCATACATTTGAAATGCTTTTCTTTTCCCCTCCGACTTTCCCAACATAGGCTTTCCGACTTTCAGAACCTGGACAGTTCCCGACAGTTTACTGTAACAATCCCGGAAAATCCCCTAGTATTTTTAATAGAACGTGACTGCCTTATATTTACTTAATTTTCAAACTTTATTCCAGGATCTGTCATTTCAAAATGGGTTTATGTACAGGTATAACTTTAAAGAAAACTTGTAAAATGAGAAAAGTCTCATCTTTTACTTATAAGTAGCTACTGGACATTATTAACTCATTCCATGTTTTGTTCGACATTTAGTAGCTCATTCCATTTTCATTCCATTGTTTTCCATTCATTCTCTTAATGCTGAGAAACGCTACGTATTGTTAAAGTAAACAACCTTCTAGCTAGAAGAAGAGGAAGCGAAACTTTTGCAGATATAGTTTGTCTGCACCTAAGTGGCTTAAACATTGATTGTCCTTTTGAAAACTGAACTTTCAAAACCAAAGAAAAAATATGTAGCAATAACAATGGTAACCGAGAAAAGAAAAATAAGCAAATTAAGTGAAAATCTAATCTATTTCTATTACCTTACTTAATTTTTAATGTAGGTAGACCACACTGCCTGTTTTGTGCAGGTAGAGTTTATTGAAGAGAGAAGTAATTTATTCTCCCTGGTTTAAAAAAAAGTTTAATATGACATTCTTCCATCTGATGTCTTATCATGTTAGCTGGAGGTTATGGCTGTTGAAGTCAACACAAGACTGGCAAATTTGGACTAAACTCTTCAGAATTTCCTTCCTTCCTTCCTCTCCCTCCCTCCCTTCTTCATTATTTGGAATGTGTGGGAGCACAGTAGCTTCTCACTATTTAACATTTTTTACTTTAATATTAATTTTAAAATATGTTCTTTTGATGGACTGTAGAAGTGGAAGGCAGGCAGGGAAGGTGTCGTTTTGGTGTCGGTCAGAGAGAGAAGACCTTGGCAGTCTTGTGAAGATACTAAGAAACCCCATGTTCCTTGAGAATAGGCTATTTCCAGACCCAGCTGTGGTCCTATCCACCCACTGAGCTCTGGGGACAGTTTGGATAAATAGCAATAGCACTTAGACTTATATACCGGTTCACAGCGCTTTACAGTCCTCTCTAAGTGGTTTACAGAGTCAACCTATTGCCCCCAACAATCTAGGTCCTCATTTTACCGACCTCGGAAGGATGAAAGGCTAAGTCAACCTTAAGCCGCTGAGACGCCAACTGCCAAATCCCACGCGTTTCCTTGAAACAGAAATGCCTTTTCAAGTGAAGTGAAAGGGAACAAGAAAATGGCGCGGAGACTGTAAACCGGGGAGAAAGCTAAATCCTAAACCAAGGTGGACATCTGGGAATCCTTTGGAAGCCTCTTGAAAGTGATCAGAAATTGACCGCGATTTCTCTTGTTCGGCTCCAGTCTACATGTTTTCTATCTCCAGGGCTTAGAGGGAGCCATTCCGGTCCGAAGATAATTTTTGTATGTCGCTGAAGATCGGAACCAGATTGCTTCCCCGCATTTCAGAAGAGTTGGGAAGGGGAAGTCGCGTTCATTCTCTGAAGGCGCCTACTACGAATGCATGAACGCGTGTGTTCTAGGAGTTCGTTTTTCTGCTCCCCCCCTCTTAAAACGTGCCCGCTCCTTCTTAGTGGTCACTTGGCCTCAGTCCACTCCCTGCGCTTCCCAGCCTTGTCCTTCTGCCTCTGCCAGACGTCGCCCGATCTAGTCTGCTGTCGAGAGAATGAACGGATCGCGCGATCCGTTCGGGATGCTCGCCCGTTCTTCTGCATAAGTATTCGAGACCGAGTGCATAGCGCAAGGCAGCGCAAAAGGGGGTCTGTCTGCGAAGAACGAGAAACTTGGAGAAAGTTTAGCTGACAAAAAAAAAAAAACAAAAAAAAACCAGACGTGGCCGGATAACAAGATTGGACCCGCGGGGATTGTCTTCTGATCGAGTAAATAGGCAGGGGATTGGGCGAAACGCCCAGGGTAGCAGACGGCTGGATAGAAAGGTTAAGTACGGATGTTTGTAAAAGCCCAAATCGCGCCGCTTCCTATGTAAATGGCCGCTGTGAAGGCGCGCGTTTCCTCTTGCCGGGGCCTTTTCCGCTCCTCCTGAACCAGTTGCTCCAGGCAGCCGCGGAAGAAGGCAAAGAGCAGCCTCTCAAAGGCTACACCCTCCCACGGGACTGTAGACAAAATATATTTCTTCACATTTCAAAATCGCCTCCAGCATCAAGATATTCAAAGTGAGTATCTTGGGCTAATATGAAAAGCCTTACCGATTTCTGTTCCTCCCCCAGTTCTTGCAAATTAATCTCTGCGCTGTATTTTAATTGATTTGGGAGGGTTAAGGAAGGGGGTTGTTGCTGAGAAATAATTCATCGTGACATTAAAGGAGCAAAATGGGTGAGGAAACTGTCGTAGTCAGCGGTTAATCTCAACAATAATCAAGGTACTAATAGGAAACGCCTTGAAGATTATAGAACTTCGTGGATCAGTTGAACCATTGTAACTGAAACTCTTGTTTGTAAATGGGAAGGGAGGGAGGGAGGAAGGGAGGGAGAGAGGAAGGAAGGAAGGAAGGAAGGAAGGAAGGAAGGAAGGAAGGAAGGAAGGTCCAGATGCAACCCAAAGTCAGGTTTTTCAACTCATTCCACATACCTTCCCAGCATTGAAACTATTCTTCTAGAACTCTAGAAGTTTTAACAGGAAAAATGTTGTCTCACAACTTTGGAATCACAAAGTTTTCCTCTTGTTTCTACTTCTTGGTTGTCTTTAATTGCCAATAATGTAAGTGTAACAAAGAACTCTGTGACAATCCAACGTAACTGCAGCTCTTTTATTTATTGAAAATTTTCACCAGTTTGTAACCAACAATAAACTCTAGGACTCATAGTCAGTGTTCCTAAAAAAGCTACAGAATTCCATATATTTGCTCTGAACTTGTAAGATAAATACCTATCTCCAGTGATCTTTATATAGATACATAATGCTCGGCACATTCATCTTGGTCCTGGGCCTGATGAATGAGCAATGTAGCTTTTTTGTTTGTTTGTTTAAGTTGTCATTTCTTCAGCAAGATATTTTTTTATTAATGTTGATAGTTTTTTTCTGAAATCAAATGGGTGTTCACATTAAATATCACATTCCCATAGACTTGATCATGCAGTAGAAGAAGATAACCTTTTTTTCTACCTGTCACAGAGACCAAGCAAGAATTATACTAAGCTAGCATACTAGTGAATTTTTCAAGACTTACAAACTCAGATGGGAAAGTTAAAGCTGCCTAGCTAGAGTGAATGATATAATTAGAAACAACCTGGAAGTGGAGGCTCTCTTCCCAGGCTTAAGGACAACTGCAGTGAGGCAGATGAGCTGTCTCGAAAAGGAACAGTGCTGAATAATTCCATTAAATTAAAGTATGAAATGGAGGCCGAAGCAGTAAAGGATTCCCCCCTCCGAATTGGCCAGGATTCCTTCCTATAAGCTTATATTTATTAATCATTTCACTTATATTCTTTAAAAAAACAAAAGGTTTGGTGCAAAATGAAGCACTAGCTTCTAATATCATCATTATCACCATCCTTGACAAAAACATGCTTGCCTCATATGGGATCCAGATGCATTCTGGGATGACTGGTCACAATTGAGGAAAGGAAGGAAGGAAGGAAGGAAAGAAAGAAAGAAGGAAGGAAGGAAAGAAAGAAGGAAAGAAAGAAAGAGGGAGGGAAGCTAAGGTTAGGGGAATGTTCTGGATAGTTATGGATGATTTAGGAGCAAGCAACTTCACCAATTTCCCTTCTGATATGTAACTATTGTGAGTGTAATGCCTAGCACAATTAAATTGTACTATTTAATTTTTTCGTGTAGTCAAATAGAGGAAATGAGGTAATAAATATGTTGAAAATTTGCCTCTTAAATTGGAGAAAGGCCTTCTAATCACTCGTACCATTACTTCTCAAGGAGAACCTCAATGTTTGGGAAGATCCAGGACTGATTGACAAAACAATAACCTCATATAATATATTCCCCTCCTCTTCTGCTACATTTGGGCCTACATCTCCTTTCCTTGATGGCAGTATATGGTGATTTCCCCCACTCTCATATTCTTGAAAAATACATAATATGCTGAAGTTAGGATTATGAGTAAATTCTATTCTAAATTGTGAAAGGGAAAGCAAAGTTGAATACCATAAATGTTCTCTATAGAAATGTTTCGGGTAAGGGCTGTCAAATATTTTCCAATGATTGCTTGGTTTTAAAAATACTGCTCAATGATTCCCCTAATAGTTGACATCAGTGTCAACTGATGCATCAATTTGCATCAATAACGGGCATCAATTTGCTGGCCTGTTATATTTTATTTGAATGAAGAATTCAGTCACATGATAAAAGTTAATTTGGCAATGTTGATGGCTGATACCCTATGCTATATTAACTGAAATTAATATTTAAAATACTTTAGTCTTGGGCTGACAAACCATGTTCAGAAATGAAACAGAATAATTCAGTTTGGTTCTTCTAAAGCCATCACCCTTATCTGACTACATTGTCCATGGTGGTCTTACGGGCAGTGTTGCCCGGTTATTGATGAGGCGTTCTGTGGTGTAATAGCTGAAGTCCTGCAAACAATTGATCACAGAAAAGGGCCTGGGAGACAGTGGCTCACTTGGCCAATGATGTTTGGCAATAGCAAAGAGTCATTATCTACCATGCTTTCTTAATATCTACATTAATTGAATGGTTCAGATCATCAAGAAATTGGATGAACATGTTGTTGCAACTATATTAATGCCATCCTTCTCCCTGCAGTGTTGTTTGCTTACATCCAAGGGAATCTGTGGAGATGATGAACTGTGTGTGACATCAGGGATGCATGGAAGACCCATTCTCAACTTATTCCCTTGTAAAAACTGGATTAGAAAATTAGATTGTTTTTTTTCTAGAATACCTTGCTAATGTGCCAAATCCCTTCCACTGTAGTCCCAACCTATCTGGTGACAAAAGAGTGGATTTCCTGCTACCAGCTCTGAACCAAACTGTTTTCCTGCTGAAATTCACCCCCAGACTGGAAAATTCTGTAATATTCCTTTTTCATCATTTTGTTTACTTTATTACAGTTTACCTTGTTCACTTGTTCTTTACATCCTTCGCCTGTTGCTCCCAGATGGCACACAGTGTAGTTTTTTTTTAAAAAATAAATGCATAATTAAATGGTTTACATAGCAGTTATATCTATTTTTACTCAAATGTATGGCTCATAGAATATCCAACAGATTTCTTTCTTGGGGGCTGCTCCTTCTTAGATTTCTAGTAAACTTCAGTCTATTTTTCATCTACAGCCATATTTACTGTCATTGTTTGTTGTTCCATGGGATTGTTCAACATTCTCATAGCTTTTCTATGAAATGATGCTTATGAGACATTTGATGTTAGATCAGTTTTACTTGGATATTCCAAAGAACCTTTTTACATTCCAAGCCTTGACACGATGTTTACAATTCTTACAAGTTCCACAGGCTTCTGTTCATCCAATGTTAAATAACTTAACAAGGTTGGGTATCACTTCAAACCTGAACATAAAAAGGGCAAGTATAACATATCTGTTTATAACTTATTAAACCCAACCCTTTTTTCCAAGATTGCACCGTACTTGCACAAAACAGCAGCATGAGCCCAGGAAAAAATGTAGCTGCTTTAAAGAGTTATAGACAAGTGCTTTGTGAGCATCCTGATATGTTCTGAATCACCTTTTTGATCTTTGAATTCAAAGCACTTTGTAGCCCTACAGTTAATATTGACAAGAAGTTATGCAGGAAAGCCCCAAATCAGTACTTTTTCACAATATTTTTGCCAATGAAATTTTCATCAACCATGATCAGAGTTTCATTTGCTATATTCAAATTTGCAGTACAAATTCTAAGACTGTATTAGTAAGGGTGAAAAAACCCATAGTCCTAAGTTTTTCTGGGAACAAAACCTAGTTAACTTTTCTGAGTAGATTTGTGTAGGATTGCATGGTAAATGAAATCAATGGGACTTATTCCCCCATAAGGACATTTCTCCATAAATTCTTCCTTTAGACTGAATTGCAAACAAAAGCATTCTAGCATTTCTAAATTTAATGTCCTTACTATATATGACAACAATATGTATTTGGAGAAATGATGCAAGAACTAGAAAAGCCAATTATGTAATAAGTGTTCCAGGAAAGGATCTCTCTTATGAAAATAAACTTTGACCTAGCTGTGAGAATTGGAAAATAAAAGAAGTCCGTGGAGCACATCTGAGCAAAAGAGAGGGTGCTTTGCAGAAGCCACTAACAATTGATTTTTCCCGTGCTCTGTTCTGTGTTGTTTCCTAATATCTTGACCTATGTCTCCCGAGGACAACACACTGGAGATGAAAGCAAAGAAAATCAAACCTGCCATCGGCACCATTCACTCAATTGATTTTTACATGAAATTTGCCTTCATGCTCCAAGGATGGAAAAATGATCCCATTAATAATGAATCAGGAACACAAATGTGGGGGAGAAAATCAATAGATGCACCTTTGGTGTCATAAGGAGATGAGAAGTGATAGGAGAAGGAATCTGATTCCAAATATTTGTCTGGTATCGCAGAGGTGTAGGAGATAACTACATGGGTCTTTTTGAAGCACAGGGGGATTTTCTGTTAGATGTATTGCAAGGATATTTTTGGGAGGAAAAGTTACAGCAGTAGAAGTAGAAAGTGGGTAGTTGATATATATTTTTCTCCGTAGTCTAACATTTATGCAGCCTGCCTGACAGTTCTATTGCTGGAAATAGATTGAATGGCAACAAGTCCACATTAGAACTCTGGGCTCTGGAAAAGAAGGATGGCTTTGCCACATTCTGCTTTCTTTGCTTCATATCTAGTGAAGCTACCAAGGATCTTTCTCTCCATCCTTAAAGCAGTTTTATTCAGGTAGTCCTCAACTTACAGCAGTCAGTGTGGTGACCACTCAAAGTTACAACAGCACTGAAAAAAGTGACTTATGATAGTTTTTCGCACATATGACCATTGCATCATCCCTATGGTCACATATATGACAATTGCCGTGTCCCAGGGACATGTGATCCCCTTTTGCGAACTTCTGACAAGCAAAGTCAATGGGGAAGCCAGATTCACTTAACTGTGTTACTAACTTAACAATTGCAATGATTTATTTAATAACTGTGGCAAGAAAAATCGGGAAATGGGAAGCAAAACTCCCTTAACAAATTCTTCACTTAGCTAGCAATATAAATTGTGGGCTCAGCTGTGGTCATATGTTGAGGACTATCTGTATCTGAAATATTTTGGCAGTAGTAAAAAAAAAAAGGAAGATCAAATGAATAACAAATGTGACCCAAAGTGAGGGTAGCATTGCATGGACAATGTGTGGGTTCCAGGAGACTTAAGTATGAGTCTCTCATCTGACAGAAACTTATTGACTCTCATCTGACAGAAACATATTGAGATGCTTGTGGTGATCCCAGGTCAGGATTCGTATCTAGCCTTGGGAAAGCATAAATCTAACCAGCTTTGGAGAATCCCATCTAGACTGAGATACTCTGGGAACAAAACTATTTATTCCTGAAATCAGGCTGCCATGTCCTTTTATTGCCCAATTCTGCTGCTGCTCTGCTTTTTTTCCCTTTCTCTTCCAGGAAAGTGATCACCAGTTTAATAGCTAGCATGTTTAATTATTGGCCTGCAAGGATATGGGATATGATTATGGTATTGATCTTTCTCATATCCAGGAAAAGTCTTCTTTCTGAGAAATCCAGAGAAGAAAATAAATGACTACAAACCCATCTGCAAATGCATCTCTTCTAAGAACTTTTATAACCAAATCATTTGGGCCTCTTCTTGATCTGACTACTAATGAATGTTTTGAAAGCCTTTCCTTCCCTGACTTTCTTTCTGCTTTGAGATCTAGAACAAACTCCTTGGTTTGGATCCTAGTTTTTTGCCCTGTGAATGAGATGAACAGTCACTGTTGTTTTGTATCTTCATCCTTTCTTCTCTTCTTTCCCAAGAAATGGATTAAGGTTACTGTTGCACTCTTTTCCATCATAAAGAGTACATGTTTCAAAGTTAGTTTGTGGTGGCCTGATTGAGCTAAGTTTTCATCTTTTATGTTCTTCTCCTTGAATGAATATTAATGTTCTCACTCATGGTCAAAATTCTTCTCACAATTTATATTATTTGGAACTGAGCATTAAAACATGCTATCTTTTGCTTAATAATTCTTAAATCACAAGAGTGAGGGGGAAAGTCCCTCTGATTGATTTAAGGAAGGACTTTACAGAAATCATATTATAATAAAATTTCACATTTTGTAAAAGTGACTAATATTATTCTAGATTTATAGTTGAAAATATGTATTCCTTCTAATTCAGATGGTAAACCTTTTAACAAAATCTATCTATATCAAATGAAATTAGAAATAGCTGTTTATTTAAAAGTAAGTATTGATGAAGAAGGATTTTTTAATATATGCTGCATTAAGAAATAAATGTTATGTATCAAATGTAGCCCAATGGCAATATCTATAATTACAACATTCCTTAACAACATAAATAGCATTTGTAGCATTTGCAGCTTCTTAGACACTTGAAACTTGTTAAATTCTTTAAAACTAAAAGCATATACTATTAATTTTATAGATATTGTTATGAATAAATCAATTTGATATGTAATGCTAAGAAATGAGTGGAATAAAATTTTGAGGTTCCTATTTGCCTAAACAATGAGATAGTGTCTTGATGTCTATAGCAAGAGTGTCAATGGACCTCAAATTATGACATACAACAAAAATAATATTTAGAATTTACTGGACTCCATTATGTTTGTATAGAAAAGGATTATTAGAAAAAAGCATTTTGTTGCAGATGTAATAAGGATAATTCTTGTCTAAACTTAGCTTTTTATGATGTACTACACTTATTAAGTTTTAGGAGAAGTATTGGATTTTATTAATATAATTGTGTGACAACTAAACTTTTTATAGGATAGTATTCTCTTGAAAGAGAGCCGAGGTGGCGCAGTGGTTAGGGTGCAGTACTGCAGGCCACTTCAGCCGACTGTTATCTGCAGTTCAGCGGTTCAAATCTCACCGGCTCAAGGTTGACTCAGCCTTCCATCCTTCCGAGGGGGGTGAAATGAGGACCCAGACTGTGGGGGCGATATGCTGACTCTGTAAACCGCTTAGAAAGGGCTGAAAGCCCTATGAAGCGGTATATAAGTCTAACTGCTACTGCTACTGCTACTAATTTGACAACCAAACAATGTTAATGGATTCCCCATGCCCTTATTTTGGCCAAAAAAGTAATATTGCAGCATTGAGAACACGTACACCCTTTTCAGTCAATGGATTGAAGACTTGATTGCAACCCAACTATACCCCCTAACCCTAACCTCCAACCCCAAACCGCCACTATAAATGTAGTCTTTGGATGGACAAATAAGTATCTGAAATGTAACTTTAGCAAACAAGAAACTTATGGCATATAAGAGTCATGTTGTGGCAAGATGGGTGGCAAACAAATTTAATAAATAATAATGTATACGTCTGATTAATAAACAAGTATAATTAAGAAATCCCTTAAGATGAACTTTACATTTCCTACATAAAAAATATTCTCCAGACTTCTATTTGTTCCTACCTCTTTTTTTCCATCTAGCCAGTTTTGAAATTCTAAACACATATTGCCGTCGGCATAACTGAACTTCTAAAGCAAACATTGCAAAGACAAGGAAAAAGATCAGACTGGTGAAGAACAATTCTTATACTGAGAATGAAGTTTGATAGATCTTGTAGAGAATAAGCAGTGAATACAGTACAGTAGTAGTTCTTGGTCACGGTTTAATTCATCATCATCCTTATTATTTTCAGAAGTTCCT
>NW_028261383.1:100483494-100578494 GCF_051295495.1 Thamnophis sirtalis
TCAATTTGAAAAGACAGCTTTAGTTCACAAAAACTTACATCCTGCAAAAATGCCTTTAATACCATCAAACAATAAGATCTGCCTATCCCAGATTCTTGGGAAGGACCCAATAGGTGAATAAAAATGCCAAATACAGTCTAAACCTCTGGTGACTGTGCTATAAACCATAACAATAGCAGTAATAACACAAAAAAGAGTATTAGTAGCATTATGATGATTTCAGAAATGATGCAGCCAGAGGTTTGGTCAGGAAGAAGAATGTTTTGATTTGATGATGCTTTCTCCCTTCTTTTATTTACAAAGCAAGTTTTGATTTTTTAAAAATCAATATGTTAGTGGTTATATGTTTGAAAATCTAGTAAAGAAATTTTCTTTTTCAGCAATGATGCTATCCTGAAAGCCTTTATGTAAGCACTTGTTTTGATTATTCATAATGTTGTGTATTTTCTGGTAGGTTTGGTTTTGATCTTTGTAAAAATAGCTCAGTCCAAATAAATTAAGCTTTGCTTTTTTTCCTGTGGCGTCTTCTTGTATAGCAGAAACATACACATTTCCTCAGTCAAAATTAGCCGTAGTTTGGCCTTCTAGATCTGAATGAGATGGCAGTGAGAAAGGTTTACCCTGTGCCTACTCCACATACAACCATTTCTCATTTAGCCTCTATTATTTCCAAAGAAGCTTTGGAAGTATAAATGAAAATTACCAGCCCTTGAACAAACAGAGAGAAGAACAAGCTAAAGCTTCAGGATTGCATAGGCTCCCTCCAAAGGCTTGTAATTTTTAATGTAACATTATTAAACAAGTGACTCATGGATAATTGTACTAACCACATTATCTGAATTACATTTGAGCTTAATTTAAATGAAAATCATATTAAATCCAATGTAGTTTTTGTCACTTTGGGGATGCTAACTCTTAAATCACTCCTCACAGGTGAAACGTGGCTTCCGCGCCCCCCTCAAGCTGTGCAACCTTGTAGTGGATTAAGTCACCTCAAGAGGTCAAGAATACATTGAGGAGTTCAATCTTGAGATGGGGCTAAATGATTCCCAGCATTCCATCTACCTGGCACATAGCAATAGCACTTAGACTTATATACCATTTTATAGTGCTTTACAGAGTCAGCCTATTGTCCCCAACAATCTGGGTCCTCATTTTACCCATCTCAGAAGGATGGAAGGCTGAGTCAACCTTGAGTCTGGTGAGATCTGAACTGCCAAATTGCAGGCAGCCGATAGTCAGCTGAAGTGGCCTGCAGTACTGCACTCTAACCACTCTGCCACCAAGGCTCTTAACTTTGAAATTCCACTAACTTTGAAACACCTTAAATAATAACAGTAGAGTTTTTCAAAACTTCAATCTCATTATTTGACGAGTAAATGCACAAAGTATTTTATTGATAATGTAGACCTAGGGTGCATGGATTGAAAGTCTATGGATAAATTTTTCCGATGTTTCTCGGTGCCTGGGATGTGATGAACCAAGTAGAGGCATAGTCTATTGAGTTCTTGGTGCTCTCTGAGCTTGCTTGTTTGCTTGCAAATGTTTCACTATCTGATTAGGTAACATCATCAGTGTTAGTTAGTGTTCTTTGTTTATATAGCTTAGCTTGCCCTGTCAATATGTTGATGGGGTTGTGGTTTTCTCCTTGGAAGTTCCTTGATTGGGATATTTTATGCTGGAAACAATACCAATACCAAAACAATACCATTAAACCCTCAAAACAATATCCTAGTAGAAAACTATATCCTAATTAAGGAACCACTTAGAAAATAACCTCTGGCAGGACAACCTCTCTTTGTAATTTCTTCTGACTTATTGTAAGTATTTAGTTATAAATTCTGTTGGCGCTTGTTACACCAACAGAGACATACATTTCATAGTTCTTTTGCCATGCTTAAAGAGCACATGCTTTGTGATGAATAAATGATGAGCATGGCAGTGCACAAAATGAAACAAACACAAGATTAAAAAGTTATGATATTTATGTAATTACCATATTTTTCAGACTATAAGATGCTCCGGACTATAAGACTCACCTAGCTTTTGGGGAAGAAAACAAGAAAAAAAAACCTGCCTCTCTCTTCCAGCAATTTGTCTCCTTGCAGCAAACAGCAAATAGCCTGGTCACTTCAGCACATCCTGATTTAGCATGAGCAGCTGATTGGCGGTTGGATCAGCCTCCCGGAATATTGCCGATCAACTGTTCCAAGTGGCGGGAATTTCCACCCATTTTTTTTGAGGGGTGGGGGTCGGAGTGTGTCTTATAGACTTACCAAGCACAGCTAAATTACAGTAAAGTAACCAAAATATCTTTACAATCTCCCAGGAAAAGGCATGTCACAATTTTTGAGCACCCCTAATGTTTGGAAAGTGAAAGTTGAAAAATTTGACATGCCCTGTAATGAATGTATTGCTTTCTTTGACTCCAAACTGCACTTTGTTCAGGCCAAATATTGACTACAGGTAGTCCTTGTTGTACAACCACAACTGAGTCCAAAAGTTTTGTTGTTAAGCGAGATATGTGTTAATTATGTTTTGCCCCATTTCGTCGCAGTTGTTAAGTGAATCATTACAATTGATAAGTTAGTAACCTGGTTGTTAAAGAAATAAAGAAAGGAAGGAAGGAAGGAAGGAAGGAGGGAGGGAGGGGGAGGGGGGAAGGAAAGATATAAGAAATAATAGTTACTGCAAAAAATCACAGCAAGTTTCAATACTATGTTCAGGAATGTGCTAGGGCTGCATGCCAAAAGGATGGAGAGGACCAGGTCAAAATATAAGTAAATTAATCAACCTGCCTCTTATGCTTCACGATATTCTCCTTTGTTTACATTCGAATTTACAGTTCAGTGGCAACCTTGGTTCAGAAACCAAGTTTTTGACAGGTATTGCCTTGGAATAGCAGATTTTCGAGTGGCGAAGAATGTTTTCCCAAAAAGATTATTATTTTCAGCTACTACTCACAGGCAAGAAGCAGTTCATTAATATTTAATATTAATATTAAACATTGTTTAACATTTTAGTATTAAAAATACTTTAATACTTTATTATATATATTTGTTTTGAACCTGGATCCTATCCAGCATATTTTCCAATGCCAGCCACCAGAGTCTGGTAATTGTTTCATTGCAATTCTGAATTGAAGAGCCGAGGTGGCGCAGTGGTTAAATGCAGCACTGCAGGCTACTTCAGCTGACTGCCGTTCGGCTATTCAAATCTCACTGGCTCAGGTTGACTCAGCTTTTCATCCTTCCGAAGTGGGTAAAATGAGGACCCAGATTGTTGTTGGAGGCAATATGCTGACTCTGTAAACTGCTTAGAGAGGGCTGAAAGCCCTATGAAGCGGTATATAAGTCTAACTGCTATTGCTATTGCTAATTTGGTGTAAAGAGCATATCAGGCTTTCAATATATGTTTCTTAGCAAACTCTGATGTCATTTAGCAAACCATTTTTTTAAGCAGAAGGTGGCTAGGATATGGCTTGGATGAAAAGTAGAATTTTGTTTAAAGATAAAATAGAACAAACTGCGTGCAGCAGATGATCTATTTATTAAGTGAATATATTTAGCAAATGAGTCCCAAAACATGAAAGTATTCTTCCAAAAATTCCCAATTCAAGGGTGAAATATATTATTTCTGGGAGTTTGTTAGAATTCAAACATAGTTCTGCCTGATGCCACTCAGAACGTATGCTGACCAGACACTCCCAAAGTCACTCTTCTGTTACCCTCTCCTGTCCCACAGCTTTCAATTTACTTTGAGAAGGAAATATTCTAATGCACCAATAACTCTGTTTATCCTTCCCTTCTTCCCTTTTCCCTCCCCTTCCCAGGAATACAACAGCACGACGGGGGGTGACTATAATGGTGACAATGGGGAATGATTCCGTTCCTGTTGGGTATGCCTATCTCATTTGTACCAGAAGAGGGAGCCAGCTTCACAGTGAAATCCGAGTTGCTGAAGTTGGTGAACAACACAATGAATCATATAAAGAGAAAGTGAATGTGCCTTGCTGTCGAGTGCAGAAAGGAGGGGAAGGGAGGAGAGAGGAAAGAAAAGAACCAGAAATAAACCGCGGCAAAAAGATGAAGTGAGTCTTGTCCTTTCAGCTGGGAGTTTGTACCATCAGCACTCAGGAATGGCCCACCCTCATAAACAACTTCTTTATATGGTAAGTTCATGCCTCAGCCCTTAGCATCAACTTGAGTTATGCATGGTCTTTGTTTATGGCAGCTGGTTTGGGTTCATAAGCAAGCAGGTTCTTTGGCTTGACTGTGTGTTGGTAGTAGAGCATTTTGATGCCCCCCCCTTGTTTTTCTTTTCGTAAATCATGACCTAAAAGAACGAAAATTCATACGTTCTGGAGGATGAACATCTTTCAGGCATCCTTAAGTCTTAATACACATGTGTGGCCATGCATAATTATACCTAGAGTTTGCACAAATAGCTTGGAAAATTGGATGCCTGATAACAACCGGCTGAGTAATTTTAAAGATCGCTTGGGATCATGTTTGCCCATTTATTTATGACTGGAGGATAAATCTATATACCTTGACTGTTTAGAAAGACGAGCAGGATCTTGCGTGCCACTATGCAACCACAGTGGCAGTGGGGAGTTAAAATTAGGATGGCATATTCAAATGTTTGAATATTGTGGAATTTAATTTTCCATTGTTCCTTCACACATAGGGAGAACAGTGTACTTGTTCTGTGCTATAGAAGAGAAAGAGAGAAAGACAGCTTCCTGCAAGAGAAGATATTTTAAGGTCAGGAAATCTAGGTGCATATATTGCTTTATAATGTTATTCATGCCTGGATGTCCTTCCTCTGAGATTTAGAAAAAAGTCCTCAAGCAAACAAATCTTTCCATGCCGGGTTATGTTGCTCTCTATCACTCCAGGCAAAATGAAGCCAATACTTCCAGGACTGTCGGCTTGGCGAGATGAAGAGAAAACTTACGAGTTCGTAGATGCATGTTTAAGGTTAGAGCACAGAAGAATCTGAGGAAACTACCTTATCTCGATGCATTTGAAGGAAAAGGAACCATTGACAATTTCACCTAACATTTGAGAAGTAACGTGCTCTGTGCTTTGATGCACAGAGTTTGCACATGAACCACAAGGGCTGTAGCTGAAACATCCAGGTCGAAAGAGACCTGAACTCTGGATTGGTCGTTATTCTTCTCCTTCATTCTTCCAATGAAAACTAAAAGATCATCAGCACTTTTCAAGATCTTTGCCAGAAAACTGGAAATATCATGTCTTTGCTTTGGATGATTTCATCCTGATGGGGCATTTCAGCAGGATGTACAAAGCGTGACTTGGGTGATGAACATCCAGACGGGACTGCTTTGATACCCACATGAATCATAAAGGCTGGCTGGAATTGAAGGAACTTGTCCACGTCCTGAGCAGGCTAATCCAGAAGAGTCCTCAAAGTTCACTCTGGTGGCTTTTGCTAAAAAAAACCAAAACCCAATGCCTGCTTAGCATTCTTCCACCAGGATATTATTCCCAAAGCAATGAATTCGCTTGCTGTGATTGTAACCCACCGTCTTGCTATGCAATTCAAATCCTAAACATAAAGTTGGAAGAAAGAGAAAAAAAATGTTTCCCTGGATTAGACACAAGCGACAGAAGTCCGAAAGGTAGGGTGGAGAATTTCTTCTGTATGCAAAACTGTGATCTTTCTATAAACCTTTTGAATGTTTTAAAAATGTAAATTTATTTTCTTTGCCTCTAGGACGATGAATCTTTATTAAACTATTTGGAACAATGAAAGGAACTGAGTCTCGAGGCTACGTACAAAGGCAGAACTGATCTTTTAATTTCAGAGCAGAAAGGTATGAAGGCTGAGGTGGGTTTAAGATGTCCATGCATTAGAAGGATGAGAAATTTTATCAGCAACCAGAACACTTGAAGAGTTACACTTCATTAGATCAGAAGGGCTAGTTAAAAGAATCATTAATCTATTTGAGTGATAAAAAGTGCAAGCTGAAAAGTAATTACGCTCTATACAGAATTCTCTGAGGATTTTTCTCCCACTGGCCTGTTTTTGCTAAGAGTATTCTATTTTTGGCTAATGTTTAAAAGAAGATCATTTTTTTAAAGGCAGAGGGGGGGATAGGTGGGGAAGGAGGGTAAGCCCTGATGTGATCCACAAGTTGTGATGGATTATCTGTTTGTTTTTGGTTTTTTAAAGTTTTTTTTGAGAGAGAAAGAGAGAGAGAGAGAGAGAGAGAGGAGAGACAGAGAGAGAAAGGGATCCTCCCAAGACCAGAGACTTGAACACGAATCTTAGGATGCCTGCCTGGTTCTGAGCAATTAAATTGTAAGCTGTGTGGGAACACGAGGAGCTGATGCCCCTACCAGGCCTGTGGCATGATTTTGCCTGACAAGGAAAGATGATTTGGAACAACACCACTATGGACGGGGAAGGGTTGCTTGTGAAAAGAGATTCCTGCTTCCGAATCCTCACTGGCTGCTTCCTCTCCTTGCTGATCCTTTCCACACTCCTAGGCAACACCCTGGTCTGTGCAGCTGTCATTAGGTTTCGCCACCTGAGGTCCAAGGTGACCAACTTCTTTGTGATCTCTCTGGCAGTCTCAGATCTTTTAGTTGCCGTCTTGGTCATGCCCTGGAAAGCTGTGGCTGAGATAGCTGGATTCTGGCCTTTTGGATCATTCTGTAACATCTGGGTGGCATTTGACATCATGTGTTCCACGGCCTCCATCTTAAATTTGTGTGTCATTAGCGTGGACAGATATTGGGCCATCTCCAGCCCGTTTAGGTATGAGAGGAAAATGACCCCCAGGGCAGCCTTTGTCATGATCAGTGTGGCGTGGACCTTGTCTGTGTTGATTTCCTTCATCCCTGTACAACTGAACTGGCACAAAGCTAAAACCAGAAGCTTTTCAGACTTAAATGCCAGTTTCCAAGGTGTGGCTATGGACAACTGTGATTCCAGTTTGAACAGGATGTATGCCATCTCTTCCTCCCTTATTAGTTTTTACATCCCAGTGGCCATCATGATAGTCACCTATACGAGGATATATAGGATTGCTCAAAAGCAAATACGACGTATATCAGCCTTGGAACGAGCAGCGGTGCATGCTAAGAACTGTCAAACCACTGCTGGCAACAGGAACAGTATGGATGGCCAGCAACCAGAAAGCTCCTTCAAAATGTCCTTCAAGAGAGAGACTAAAGTTTTAAAGACTTTGTCAGTGATCATGGGAGTGTTTGTATGCTGTTGGCTGCCCTTCTTCATCCTGAACTGCATGGTGCCCTTTTGTGAGTCCAGTATCTCATCCCAGGGAGCAGAGCCATTTTGTATAAGTTCTGCCACATTCGACGTTTTTGTTTGGTTCGGATGGGCCAATTCTTCCTTGAACCCGATCATTTATGCCTTCAATGCAGATTTCCGCAAGGCGTTTTCCACTCTTCTTGGCTGCTATAGACTCTGTCCTTTCTCCATTAATGCGATAGAGACAGTTAGTGTCAACAACAACGGGGGTATGGGTTTTTCCAGTCAGCTTGAACCAAGAGGTTCTAGCCCCAAAGAGTGCAATTTTGTCTATTTGATTCCCCATTCGGTCCTCCGCCCGGAAGAAGAAGGCATAATGAAAAAAGAAGAGGAGGGAGTATTCTCTAAAACCTTGGAAAAAATTTCTCCAACCCTCTCAGGTATTTTGGATTTTGAGGCTGATGTGTCTTTGGAAAAGATCACTCCAATCACGCAAAATGGCCAGCATAAAACCTGAGGTGTAAAGTTGACTCATTAAAAAAATATATGATCATTTGAGAAAGATTTTCAACTTTTTTTGTCTGTTTTTAGTAAGAAGGTGTGCTATTGTGAGAATCAAAGCCATCACATAAAATCCAGAACTTAATCAGCTGCTGTTTGACAAAAAACATAAAATTTAAAAAAGAATTCCACCTTTCATACATTGTATTTAAAGATTGTTCTGTGTTGTTCATCTTGAATGGAAATGAATCAAATATGTAGGTACGGTGTAGCTGCAAAAAAAACAAAAAAAGGAAAAAAAAAAGTTTTAAGTGGATACATGTTTGCAGAAACAGACCTGGAGAAATTAATTTTAATTCTCTGTGTGAATAAAATGTAATAGATTTATATGAGATTCCCATTTGACTTGCATAGTCATTTGTGGGTGTTTATACATTGCAAGAAAAATTTGATAACTTGCGAGATTAGGTGGATGCCTTTTAAAACAATTTTGAACATCAATACAGCCTTATAATAAGAATGGGATATTTTTAATAGTAGGAAGATTATGTGTCAATATTGGCTTTCTTTATTTATTATTTAATTGGGTATTTTTTCATATGTTTAAACAAAACACAACTTTATCTTATTTTAATATGTGTCAGAACAAAATAGGATATTTGTATGTATGGTGTTATTCATTGCATTTTTGATCTGTTTACTAGTCAGCACTTTATGAAGAAGAAAAAAGGGAGAATTTACAGCTTTGTCTAGCTAACTTTGGAACTTGTAGGTATTCCAAACGCAGCAAAAGGGATAAATCTCCAGTACCTTTTGCTGCACAAAAAGAGAGGGAGGTGTTTTGTGGGTTCTTTCTGAAGCAGAAGATCAGAATCACTTGACGACAAGTTATACAGACTGTGACCTTCTAGAAATAAAATGTGTAGCTGTAGTTTTATTTTCAAGTTTCAGTCTGTGTCAACTTTGCTTGAATGCCAGCATGTGAAGCTGCAGATAGCATATTGATCTAAGAGGAATACCAATGAAAAATGAACACTAATTTAAAGATAGGGTGAGCTATGAAATAAAACATCACCTATATTTGCTATTTCGAAGATGAACTAATCCTCTTAGATTTCTCTTATTTCAAATTTCTTTTTGGCGGGGGTGGGGGGAGAATAATTAACCCCTTTCACAATGGGAGGGTAGATCTATCCACCAATATTCTCCGTGATAGTTAAACAGAGCTTCAAATTGTGCAGGCATATGCCAGGGAGAAGAAGGGCTGTTCTTATGCCAGCTTCCATATGCCTCTGCCCTGCTACTGTGAGAATGCAATGCCACTTAGTCTGATCCAGAAAACTATTCTGTGCTCTTATGAAATGGGTACCAAAAAAAAAAAAATCAACATAGGAATGCTAGTACCCTGTGGAAGCAGCACAGTTTGTCTTAAATCTGCTTGTTTTAATTTTCACTTTTGTTCACTGCTCCTTACATAGAAAATAGTGCCTCGTTCTGATTTTGGATTCTCACAAAATGAAAAGAACAACAAAACTCCTCCTCACTTTCCTGCAAGTTCCTAGAGTGGCCAAAATTTGCTTTCCTTTTGCTCTGTGGAAACCAAAATTCCTCCCACAGTCCCTTAATCATATTAAATAAAAATAATGAATGTTAAAGCTACGAAAGTAATTTACAAACATGTGTATTAGATAGTGATGATGATTGAATGATGGCAAAAACCCTTCAGAGTTTGGAACAAAATACACCATCCATTGAGACGTAGTCAGAAAAGGAGAAACGTAAGAGATAAATTAGGTCCACAAAAAATATACTTCCTAAATCAGGTCTGTGTTACTCAAGTATTGTGAATGTTTTCATAATTCTATTGCCTGTAAGCTGCTTTCATACATATAATAAAATTATTTTGTGAACATAAGGTCAAATAAAGCGATTTACATTATATTTATTAAATAAAACTTGCTTTTTTTTATTGCCATGTTGTTTTGACTAATCGGCAATTTCCTCCCACTTTCCTTTTTGTTTGTTTTGGAACCTCTTGTGACATTTAATTAATGTCTGGTGAAGATCAACTAAGAATCGTCTCTTGCGGTTTCTTTTCTGCAGTCTGCAGTCTCATATATTGGGACAGAGTTGATTTCTATCCTTGTAAGAATTGGGCAGAAAAATAGAGTTCCCTTAGTATAGAAACTCCCTTTTTCCATGCAAAAGTTTGATTGTCTGCATCTTCTGATAAATCTGAAAAAAAGTCTTTGGAGGGTTACTGCTGTCAACACACAGCACTACTGGGAAAGACGAGCAGTGATTATGTGCAAAAACTGTTTTCTCTGTTGTAAAGAACAAAGCATTTTGATGTAATGTGAAAACAAATGTTTGCAACATTTTTTTTTAAAAGAAGAGTAACAATAATGAAATACTTTTTTTTTATCACGAAAGATTTAAACATCGTTACGTCAATGGCCCTGAGCAACGAACTCTTTGCCCCTGTTTTTAAAAGAGAGTCACTGCTCTATCCGCTCATGTGGGTGGGGCATTCTGATAATTCAGGGGTAAACAAATGATCAGGCATGCTTTATTTCCTCCTTCTTTCAGGGAACTGGATGTCTAATTCATGGCTTTGGTTTTGATTTTTTGAAAATTTGCAATAGTAAAACATGGTAGAAGAAAACTGGCACTTTATTTCAATTGTTCTGGACACTGAACAGATCTGTCCTGATGTTTGAACCAGGACCAAGAAACAGTGCAAATCTCCTGCCAAGTCTTCTTGCTGAACTCTCAATATTATTGCATGAATGCATGAATATGTCCTCGTCTCTCTATATGTGTGTGTGTGTGTGTGTGTGTGTGTGTGTGTGTGTGTGTGTGTGCAAACTTTCATGTGAATGATTATGTAAGTATGTATACATTATAATAGGATCAGACCTTTCCACTGGGAACTTATGGCCTTATGTCCAAGGAGATCCTTAGTCATCTAGGTCATGGTTGTCCAAATGTGCTTTTTCAAGCAGCAACCAAGATGAGAAACGAAATATCTTCAAAGACAGACCAGAAAGTCCAGTTGCCTCTTGGAAAAGCACCTTTGGGACTTGTGGTTTTATGAAATTTGCTTCTTCAAGATGTACCCAATGAGTGTCAAACTGGATGGCTTTTTAGGGAAGTAGACAATTTTTTAGAAAGTTGTACAGTCATGGATATTCATTATAAATGGCTACCCATGGCAGAATACTATTCAATATTGGCTGCTGGAAACAATAATGTGTTTGTGGGTGCTTATAGGTATTTTGCAAATGTCTGGTTGATTATCAGGACGACCTGGGCTAAATCATTTGGCTACACTGCTGCAGTTGATCAGACATTTTGTACGATATATTGCCATTCTTAAATTCTTCTGTGCTTTTAATGTTAAAGCAGGCTATCTATTCTTTCTGAACATGTAACTTCCTGCATATATCTTACTGGAATCAGTATATGTATTCTTCACATTTACCTCTCTGTTTTCCATAGTTTGTGGGGTTGTGTGTGCATAGTACTGAAAAACAGCTTGTTATATGGCTCTCCTGACTTCACACCACAATGTTCATTGATTTCTGCAGTCCTATATATTCTGATTGTCTGAAATGGAGGACTGAACATATAGAATAATTTTGCTTCTGATTATCAGATTGAAAGAGTTTCAAGCCTCTCTTTCTCGCTCTCTGTTCATTTCTTTCTCTCCCCATGATACTAAATGAATGTTAACGTGACTGTGGAAATTCTGCTGAGTTATTTAAATAGGCTTGCTTGCCATTCATGCGCAATAAAATGAAATAGCACAGATAAAATCCATTTTGGGAAACTTTGAGCTTCTTCCTATTGTGGACATGTGTTTTGTTCACTGTCTGATATCCCAGTTCCCAATGTGTAGCTTTAATTTGATTTAATATCTATTTTCACTCTGCTACATGCCTCAAGACAAGAAACTGAACCACACCCAAAGTTTGAAATGAGTATTTACAGATATTTAATTCTTCTTGTATTATCCATAAGGCTTACATAGTATCATCCAAGAATACTGCCTTCAGAGGGATGAGGGCTGTGTCCAGTCTTGAATTCCTTTCATGTATCTTACTGGACAAAGCTGCCAAATATACATATTGCATACAATCAATTTACAAACAGTATGAAAAGTTAGACAGAGAGAGAGAGAGAATGCTATACATGAGCATCTAAATTAAGGAGCAGCTTGCTAAATCCAAATCCAAAGTCCTGCCTGGCAGAGCATTCAGCTCTAGAATGGCCAACCAGATGCTACTGGGAAGCTCCAAGCGGGGCATCAGGGAAGAGCTTTTTCATGACGATGAAGCCTTGCCAGCAACTGAGGCATGGCATCTCGGTTCCCCAGAGGCAGCAGAGTGTATTTATGCTGGTAACCATTGACAGTCTTATTCTTCATCAATTGGTCTCATCCCTCTTCAAGCTGGTGGCGATCTAGACATATTTGTTTAATTCTGCTCTAGGCATTTCCTTTCATCAGTCTCTTGGATGAGCCTGGCTATTATGAAAAAGGGAGAAAAAAAAATTCCCTGATTTATTTATTTTTCAAAACATACAAACCTATGGATGTTTCTCTCTCGTTTATCTCAGCCACATTCCTCTCTAGTTGAGTTTCTTTCAAAGACACTTTTACAAAGGATTGTCAAATGCCTAGAGGTTGGAGCAGCATCATGACACCTTCTGTTTCCATTCATTCAGCATCCTGGCTTTTCACCTCTTTGGGAATAGCTTTTATCGCAAAACATGGTGAAAAATAAACCGTGCTGTTTCAATTATTCCTAAGGCTTCTCAGTGACATTTTCTCAAACTGTAATTTCCCCTCCTTTTTTCCCAGGCAAAGTATCCCAGTGTGAAATACACCCTATAAAAATGATGTTAGCTTGCTTATATACCTTCTTCCTAATCATTTTAGCATTTTAGGAAAAAAAACCAATAACCTCAAATATCGGTTTTCAGAGTTTCATCTGTTTCTTCTTTGTCATTTTAATAGCTTCTCTGGCAATGCTGTTAAAGTTATGTCATCTGAGTTATTGTAGGCAGTGGTTTAGCTTTTTGTGAAATCGTAAGTAGTGTAAGGAAATAAGAGATAGATAAAGTACAAAATAAGGTAGTTTTTACTTAAAGGTTTGTTAAGGTCTTTACTCCAAACAGCTAAAACATTTGTAGTGTACGTGGTTTTCTTCTTGTCAATTCATTCCCAGAACAAGCCTGCGGTATTTTAGATGAGAGAAATTAATTAGCACGTAGCCATCATCATCCTTTGGGGCAGGATATAGAGTTGATTCTGGGTCTCTGCAGCACCAGTGTTATACTCCACATTTTCCACACAAACCAAACCAAACCAAACCAATACAACATAAGAAAGAAACATTAATTTTTCTAGCTTCCCGGAGACATTGCATTGACAGCAACAGAAAGGGTATAGCCAGGATTTTTGGAACTGTTTTCTTCATATGTTTTAAAGGTTTTATGCTTGGAGATTGGGGTTTGGCATTTTCCCCAGTAAAATAGATGCATTAAACCTCTCAAGTCTTCTAATGCACCTATTTTTCTTCTTCATTGTTTTTCACAACTCAAAAAAAATAATAATTCCAGAATTATTTTAGTGGTTTGCCATCAAATTTCAATTGCACAGTCTTGAGAGCAGAGTTCTCAAAGCCAGAAAACTAAGTGTGTGTATTGGTGAAGAGTAAATCAGAATGTTCCTCTGGGTAGCCTCCCCATATAATTCCTGTACAGAGACGGCTGAGAAAAAATGATATATAAAAACATAGAATCTAAAAGTACTTTTACATGAATGTCTCTCCAAATATAAAGAAGGTGAAATATATGCAGCAATTCATATTTGTCTGGGTGTTGATTTGCAATTGTTAATAAGAAGCATAAAACACCCAAGTTGTAGAAAAATATATGGAAAATGCTAGGAAAACGCTGTTAAAACTATTTGGATTGGAAGAAGTGTTCAGGCAGAAGTGTGCAAACATTTTTGTAATGCTGATTTTTGCAAACAGTGAATCTGAATTTTAATACAAATGAAACAGAGATAATTTTCTATCGGTATGACAAACATCTTTGTTGAAGTTTGCACTTTATCTTTTTTAGGAGGCCATTCCAAATATTATTTGTGAAAAATTTCACAGTGAGACAGATTTTCAATTTGAGAAAGAAAAATAAATGCCTAACCCTTTCAGTTTGGCGGACTTTTTTCCTCTCAGATCAGCTAAGGACTGGAGAGAAAGCAAGGTAGGATTACCTATTTTGATCAGAAAGGATAATTATTTAATGCTTCAATAGGAATCTACACATTTTACTTTCTGTTCATTACATGTCATGGGTCACAACGTCACAGTCCACCTCTGTTAATAGTTGAAAATCCAGATTAAATAAAAGGATCCTCAGGCTATAAAAAAATTATGGGGAGCATAGACTTTAGCATTGACAGTAGTAATCATATCCTGAACAAATTGATAGGCAGGTTTTTGAATTTACAGTTAACATTTGATAGAGCAACAAATGTTAATTATTCTTAGTTTTCAATTTTGTACAAATATGTACCTTAGATGCACATGCACATACCTACATCCACCCACCCACAAAATGTACACACACACACACACACACACATTTTGAGATGAATCCATCTAAACTGAGAGCAATTTATGAACAGTCTGCTTCCTGAAGTTATGAGTGATTCATAATTGGAGGTTTTCAAGAAAAATGGATAGTCCAGAATATATGAGGTTTTTTGCACTGACCAGGGAATTGGATTAGAAGACCTTGAAGCTCCCTTCCAACTCTATAATTCTACATCATTGGCACCATATGGGAAGGCACACAGAAAAAAAGCAGAATCCACCCATCCCTAATCCTTATAACCAAGTTTACAATGTGAACCCACAACCATGTACTGCCATGGTGGTTATGAATGCTGGCTCTACCATTCTGGAGGTGATTGGTGCAGGAATGGTTCAGGAGACAGAAACAAAGAAGGAGGAAGGATTGGAAATTGTGGAACCATGACAAGGCTCGGGAAACATGATTGATGGCATATGGTCCTGGATTTCTCCAAGAGGAAAAGCTAGTAGGCTGGGTTTGTCTTTCTGTACTTTGACTCTGTTTCCAGTAACTATAAGAGAATCTTCCTCAACTTGAAACCTTCATCAAAGTTTTGAGTGACAGCTAAGGAACTTTGGTCCCTGAAATAGTTGTGGTTCTGCTTTGCTGCTGTTGGTTAATCATTGCAACATGATCTGGCATTATAGAAGAAGAGTTACATTGTCCTCAAAGTTTTGAGTGACATCTAAGGAACTTTGGTCCCTGAAATGGCTGTAGTTCTGCTTTGCTGATGTTGGTTAATCATTGCAACATGATCTGGCATTATAGAAGAAGAGTTATATTGTGGATTGTTAATTTTAGAAAATAAATGTTATTTGGTTGTGATATGTTGCTGTATAGACTATAGTAAAATATTTTTATTATTATTAATATTATTCCAGAAAGTCTTTGACAGACTGGGAAAATGATCTTGCTATTATTATGGTGAGTCAATCCCACACAGAGCTTATTAAAATGGGATGAATAGTAGGCAGCCTTGTAGTCAACCTTCAGGGTGTAAATATATGTGACTGGAGTCAAATGCAGTGTTTTTGTTTCCTCTTTTTCAAACAGCAGAATCTGACTCTTGTTACAAGGAGATAAAATGCAAGGTCAATCAGCTCATTTATGAAGGGGGGGGGGGAGCAGTACTGAAAGCTAAAGATATAGGACCAAATTGGATGAGACCCCATTTATTCAATGAGCAATTTTGTACTGTTGTCCTTGAGTTATGAATTGCTTGGGCTCATTGATACGGAAAACTGGAATGCAATTTATATTATTAATAACAGCTCCATTAATAAAATGTTGTAGTCAATTACCAGCACAGAGATAGATTTCATGTACTATCATTTACAGAAATAATAGTGGCTTCAGAGATGACCAAATGTGACACAATAAGTCACTGAAAAGGCTCATCCTTCTGATCTTCCATGTAATGTTTTAAAGGAGCCTTGAAAATATTATTTTAAAAAGTTGATTCAGACTAAGGGCGTATTTAGTCCAGCATATATTTCTAAGTGGTGGGTGGGTAAGAAGTTCCATCAGATGCCCTTGAAATTGTTATGTGAGATGTCAGCCCTTTACAAATGAACTTTCTGCCCCTGACATCCATCATTAGAAGAGATGGCTTGCATCATTTTAATTCTTCTCTAAAATTGTCTCTTGGTATTTAATGACTTGGCCATCACTACAATTTGTGGTAGTAAATTTCTTAGCCTTTCAAGTGTAGAAAAAGACTGGGGATGTGAGTGCAGTTTTGATAAAGCCGAAATCTTGAATTGAACTGAATGACTTTGAAGACATGCAAGACTCTTATAAGCTGTAGATGCTACACTTTAAACTGAATGCCGTTGTCCTATTGCTTTATACTGGAACTTCTGAAGCTTCAGAACATGGAAGGGACAGGATACATACAGATGCAGATGGCATTCTTTCTTGAAGCTCCAAACAATAAAGGAGAAAAATTGATGTTTTTCTGTATCCTTGTTGGGGGGGGGGGTGTTCAACCATGACCTAGCTTTAGTAGAACTTTATTTCCAGTAAAGGAAAGCAGCAAATTGATGTCATTTTCATGACCTCTTAAGTATAGTATCCATCCTTTGGGAATATTGTAAGTTCTTTACTAAGCAGGAGTGCTATTTTTATACATATTAACCCCTATTCTTTCAAGTAAATAAGGGCATGCTTGCCCCCAAATAGGAAAACTAAAACTGAACCATGTCAAACCTCCATTGTCCTTGTAAACTTTATGTGGGAGATGTTATCCCTTACAGGGGCATCCATGGCAGAATATCTTTTTTTCTGATTTTTAAAAATCTCTCCTTTATTATTTTTTATAATAACTTGTTGAGTTATTTTTCCTACAACAGCAGTCATGGGATGTGAGCTGAGCTAAGACAGAGTGACTGCCTTAAAGTCACCTAGATATTTTCTCCACTTCTTCAGGAAAGTTTTTTTTAAAAGGCAACAGATAAAAACCGTTGATATCTCTATTTTAGATCTGAATCAAGGTAAATAATGGTCTGAGCTGAAGTGAATAAAAATTCAATCTAGATAAAGGTTATATTTTGAATAATGGAGAAAAGCAGCAAGAAAGAAATGCATTTTTCTCAATTAAAGGGGCTGGTAGTTGATCCAATTTCAAAATTAAATATTAAGAAATTATGGTTAAAGGATGTGTCTGCTAAAAGCAGTGATAGTCATTGAGATGGACTTAATACACACCATCACAACTCAATCGCCAGACAGGTAGCTCCCATGTTAGAATGCAGTTATATAACAATGAAATATACAAACTTTTATCTGAAGTCTTGTTCAGCACAAGCAAAATTTAATTTTTAATTAAATTTAGATTCTGCTGTAAATTTTCAGAGAGGAGGTCCACCTCTGGATCCAGTTATGAGGGATTAAGTATTTATAGAGATGTTTATAATTTGCTTTGACCAGTTTATTTGAAGACTTTAGTTCACTGTCTTATATCTACAATGTAAATTATCAACAGTTCAAACATAATTTTCACCATCACAATTTTTCATGTACAACAGGCATAAACCTCTAGGGCAGTGGTGGGTTTCAATTTATTTTACTACCGCTCATACACTTGTGTGGTCATGTGATGCTTCTGCACATGTGCAGAAGTGTATGAGCAGGTGGGCGGAGTCTCCTGCTGCTGCTACTGGTTCGCCCAGACTGGGGTGAACCAGCAGAAACCCACCTCTTCTCTCATCATATTTCTATGATGGTTTTATGGGAGAGAAACACAAAACATTTTCCATATAGCCTTGCCTTCCCCCCTACCCCTTTCTCCTTTCCTTTCCTTTCTCCTTTCCTTTCCTTTCTCCTTTCCTTTCCTTTCTCCTTTCCTTTCCTTTCTCCTTTCTTTTCCTTTCCTTTCTTTTCCTTTCTCCTTATCTTTCCTTTTCCCTTTCCCCTTCCCTTCCGAGGCTCCAAAGTGCTTTTCTGCTTCTATACTGTAGACAAGAAGATGTAATCCAGTTAGAACCCTCATACATAACAGAGTGGCATAATAAGTGAAGCTTGTTGCTTTTTAGGTTGTTTATTTTGTTTCTGTTAGTGTAAAACCGAAGGAGTTAGGTTAGGCTGAATACAACTTTGTATTCTTTTTGCACCTTTCGCTCATTTCTTTGAATTTGTCACTGAGATGCTTGCTAGATGTTAATCAGGAATGTGAGCCCAGTTTATGGCTTTGGTTCATACATTTATGATACTCTCATAACTTGCTAAAGAGATGGGAGATAGCGTGAGTCCATCTCTCTACAAATCACCTCTGAGGTGAGTTGGCATTTCCACACAAACAGCTGATTCTGCAGAGGACACTTTTATGGATGGAGCTTCCTGTAAAAATGTCATATTTCTTTCCTATCCTCGGTTGCAAAGGACAAGGTAGATAGGGAAGCTTTGCTGGCTGCAGCACTGAAGAAGAGGTGATAGGAAAGGATATAAGAATCAGAGGAAATGCACTTTTTTACACCTGTCTCAATTTTCCACATTTCCTCCTCCACATGTTTCAACAGCCAGGGCAAGTGGTTCAAAAGGAGGAAGAGAAGGAGTATTGATCGGTTCTGGCAGTTATCCTCCAACCTGATTTCACATTTGCCTGGGTTTACATCACCAAAAATTCCAAGAATGAGAAAGAGGATTTTTATAGACAACGGTTTCCATCGTGAAAACTCCATGTGACTAAAGACCTGCTCTGCATCAGAGATAGGAATCCATTCTCAAGTATTTTCATGCTATTCTTGCTTTACTTGTTAGTAAACGATGAACTCAGATTGTTTCAGTTTAAGTCCTCACACTGTTTAATGACATTAGGCTATTGATTTACTTATTTAGTCATTTCATATTCTGCCTTTCTTCTAGCGAGGAATTCATTATGGCATTCATGAAATCCCTAGATGGCACACAACTGATGCTGGACTCTAGACTTGCTTGGCTTCAGCAAGATGGCTGCATTTAATTCTGTAGTGAGATTAAACATAAGATTTTTTTTAAAATTGCTTATCTGTTATATTTGTCTTCTCTTCTCTTTAAAGGCAAAATAATTTTATCATCTTGCTCTAATGCTGCTGGCCATAATGTTGTAAAACATGATTACTATTCCATATATTGCTTACTAAAACAAGAATATATGTACACAGACACTGAATTCTTCTCCAAATGACCCTTTAAAGGGCTTTCAGATCTTCTCTTAAACCTGATCCCATGTATCAATTATAATTTGTAAGATATAGTGCCGGGATGGCGAACCTATGCCACACGTGCCACAGGTGGCATGCAATTCCCTCTCTGTGGGCAAATGAGCTGCTGCCTCAGTTCAGCTCCACCATACATGCATGTGTGCATCCTGCCAGCCAGCTGGTTGTCAGGTCTCTGCTGCACATGCACAGGGGGCGGGGCACATGTGGGAGGGCTGCACACAAATGCACAGGGGGTGGGGCATGTGCAGGGGGCCATGTGCATATGGGCAGGGGCAGGGTGTGTACATGTGTATGTGTGTGCACATGCAGGTGGATGTATGTGGGGGCATGTGCACATGCACATTGCATTTTGGGTGGTTTGGACATGCACACTTTGTGCACTCGGTCCGGAAAAGGTTAGTCTCACTGCTATAGTGTAATTGTATTGAAGAAAGAAGAGTAATGATATATACAGCCATCATACAAATAAAAGGAGAAAACCTTATCTCAATTTTGCCTCAATAAAATAAAGGATAAGTTAAAATGCATGCTAAAACTTAATGTAATATCTAACTAAAGAGGAATAGCAATAGCAATAGCAGTTAGACTTATATACCGCTTCATAGGGCTTTCAGCCCTCTCTAAGCGGTTTACAGAATCAGCATATTGCCCCCACAGTCTGGGTCCTCATTTCACCCACCTCGGAAGGATGGAAGGCTGGGTCAACCTTGAGCCAGTGATATTAGAACCACTGAACTGCAGATAACAGTCAGCTGAAGTGGCCTGCAGTACTGCACCCTAACCATTGCACCACCTCGGCTCTAATAATCATACTTTAATTAACATGACAGGTAGGAAAAGATAATGATAACACTTAATAACACTTAATAACATTTGGTAAGAATCAGTTCTGTAGTGAACTCCTTCCTTCCTTCCTTCCTTCCTTCCTTCCTTCCTTCCTTCCTTCCTTCCTTCCTTCCTTCCTTCCTTCCTTCCTCCTCCTTCCCTCCCTGCCTCCCTCCCTCCCTCCCTCCCCCCCTTTTCATGAGAATGCATGTTTAATAATACGCCAGATAATTTTTTTTAGTAAGTTCTGCCAATATGACTTTCTAAAGGAATTGGATGAGACTTTATATGGAAAATCTTATTTTATTTAACACTGCTAGAAGTAGAATAAAAATACTAAAACAGACAACAAGTAACTGGATTCCTGACTTCAAGGAAATGGAATATTGAGGTAAGAAGTTTATGTTGAAAGATTGATATGCCCTCACTGCAGAAATAGAACTGTCTCAGAAACATTGCGGGAACTGTGTTTATATCTTCTTCTTTTTAATAATAATTTTATTGCAAGTTATATATAAAGATGAAACTAGTCAGACTATAAAAACTGAAAAGATAAACAGAAAAAGTCAAAAAATGAAAAAAGAAAAAAAAAGAAGTAACTTCCCCTTTTCTTCCAGCAAGTGTAAATCAATTAATTTACTTAATACCATCTCTTAAAATACAAAAATGTCTTCATCCCACATCTCATTCTCTATAAATAATTTTTAAAACCTTCCTTCTGCATCTTAATCAGCAAAAGTCCATTAAGCATTGCCAGAAATAATAACATAACTATTACAAATCTGATTTAATAAACCCACTTAAATTTCTTCCATTTACATTTATATCTCACTTGCTATTTTTAAATGGCCAAACCTCATATAAAAGTCCAATAGAGATGATAATATAACTATGATAATCTTGATTAGATAAATTTAAAATGTAACAAATTCTTTCTCATAGAACTCATATTTATAACAAATCCTTTAAACAACTTGCTAAAAAAGAGTGATTCAAAATTGTCAGATAGCAGCCTATCAATTTTAACCATGGTTAAATAAATTAACTTTATATTTCTTTCCCTTATTTAGAGCAATCTTGGTCTTTACTTCTTTCAAGTAATTTGCTAACATTTGACTTTTTAAACTTTTTCATTGTCTTTTCTTACAAAGTAGCTGACCATATTAACAAATCCCTTTTGTAAATCCATTGTAAAAAGGTTATCCAATTCATTTTTTCAGTCTATTATTTGTACATTCTTTATAGCTATTAAAATAATAGTCAATTTCATTTGTATATTTCATCTTTTTCCATATTTTTCTTCTTATCTACCTTGTCTTTTTTCAAGACCATATTAAATATATTTCATTCTTGTTGAATAATACTATACTTGCTCCTCATCCATCCATCAGTCTATCAATAATAACAAAATCTTTAAAGTTAGCTGCTGAGTCCAATATTCCAAAATATCGCTTGGTATAGCCATTATTTTACTTTCTTTTGGTGCCTTCTAGTATCCAAAAGGGACACGGTGGCTCAGTGGCTAAAATGCTGAGCTTGTCAATCAAACTGGCAATTCGGCGGTTTGAATCCCTAGTGCCACGTAACGGAGTGAGCTCCTATTACTTGTCCCAGCTTTTGCCAGTCTAGCAGTTCGAAAGCATGTAAAAACAAGTAGAAAAATAGGAACCACCTTTGGTGGGAAGGTAACAGCATTCTGTGTGCCTTTGCCATTTATTCTTGCTGGCCACATGACCTTGGAAACATCTTCAGACAGCATTGGCCCTTCGGTTTTGAAACGGAGATGAGCACCATCCCCTAGAGTCAGGAATGACTAGTACATATGTGCAAGGGGAACCTAGTATCCAAATGTCAAAGTTATATTTTACCATACATAAGCACATTATGGGTACATAAGCAAAGGTAGTTTCCCATGGAAGGTTATATAGAATCTCCAACTTTTATTGAATCTATCTGGACCATTATCTGTTTATAACTTTAAAAAATCACCCTTTTTAACACCCTTTTTAAAAATATTTAAGCATACAGTAACAGTTAAAACCTCTTTCATAGTGGACTGAAGGAACTCACCTAGTAAAGCCAATGAAACTTGATATTCCAAAAGTTTTCAGGTTTAGAAAGCAGTACAAAGTTGTTTCCAAAGTACTTAAGAAATAAGGATTGGTTGAACTCTGAGTCCTTTAAGGCTACATTAAGGCTAAGAGCAAATATGTGATCCCTTAACTCCCAGTCACTCAACTCATAAACAGATTGCAAAAACATTGGTTCCTGCCATTTACACACAAGAAGCAGATGTAATGGAGGGCCGGTGGACTATCCAATCTCTCTCCTTTCTCTGGAGAAATGTCACTGCTCCAGATCCCACAGCCAGCCATGGATTTAAATTTTAAGGTTATCCCAATTTCTTCAGGGACATCTTCAGTTACACCATGGCTTTACTGGATGATTAACAGTCTCCTTATTTCTGAACATGATCACTTTAAATGTAATAGAATAGAATAACAGAGTTGGAGGTCTTCTAGTCCAACATTCTGCTTAGGCAGGAAACCCTACACCATTTCAGACAAATAATTATCCAACATCTTCTTAAAAACTCCCAGTGTTGCACCATTTACAATATCTGGAGGCAAGTTGTTCCACTGATTGATTGTTCTGTCAGAAAATTTATCCTTAGCTCTAAGTTGCTTCTCTCCTTGATTAGTTTTCACCCATTGCTTCTTGTTCTACTCTCAGATGCTTTGGAGAATAGCTTGACTCCCTCTTCTTTGTGGCAGCCCCCAACATATTGGAACACTACTATCATGTCCCCCCTAGTCCTTCTTTTCATTAAGCTAGACATACCCAGTTCCGAAGTGGGTTGCTGCTGGTTCAGCCCAGATTGGGTGAACTGGTAGTAGTGGCAGCAGAAGGCTCTGCTTACCTACCCAGATGCTTCTGCGCATGGAAGAGCACCCAAAGTGATAGTAAATTTTTTGGCAACCCACCACTGACCACTTCCTGCAACCATTCTTCATATGTTTTAGCCTCCAGTCCCCTAATCATCTTTGTTGTTCTTCTCTGCACTCTTTTCTAGAATCTCAGCATCTTTTCTACGTCATGGTGACCAAAACCGGATGCAGTATTCCAAGTGTGGCCTTACCAAATCATTATAAAGTGGTATCAACACTTCACGTGATCTTGACTCTATCCCTCTCTTTATGCAGCCTAGAATTTTGTTGGCTTTTTTGACAGCTGTTGCACATTACTGGCTCATATTTACTAGGACTTCAAGATCCCTCTCACAATCAGCACTATTGAGCAAAGTACCACATATACTGTACCTGTGCATTTTGTTTTTCTTGCCTAAATATAGAACCTTAGTTTTTTCACCATTGAATTTCATTTCAAATATAGTTCAAATGTTCAATGTTCAAATATAGTACAAAAAGGTAGCAGTTATAAATTAAGAGCTGGATACGGATACAGAGTACGGCTCTTTCATTTGGTGTTTCACTCTGTCAAAATTTGAGTACCTCCTCAAAGCATGCCAGACCCACAATTCAAAATCAGTGAACTTTCCACAGCAAAAGTAACTCTCATACATGTGAACCATTTCCATGGAAGCAAAGTAGCTGCTCAAGCAGATCATCCCCCTCTCAATAATTCATGGAGGCAAGTGGTTCTCCTCTGCAAGACATTTTGCTCCATTAGAGGAGAACAACACAGCTATAAGGAGTGGATTGACCACGATCTACGTAGACTTGATATCAAGAGCTAACTCCGGGGTTCTGAATTCCCCCAAAGGTCCTGCTTCCATGTATCTTTTCAATGTGGGAAATCTTGCAGTGGGCTCCTTCTCGTGCTACCAAAAAAGTTCATGGTCTGTGGGTAAAGGATTTTCCCTAGTAGATACACTACTATCTACTTGGTACTTTGTAAGAAGCTGTACTATGGGTGTCCTCCCTTTAAGCAGAGGCATTTCTGACATTTACATTACACAATTAGGGCATAAGGTGAGAGGCTCTGTATAATAGAGCTATAGTGCTGCATCATTATAAGGATGGAAAATGCACCAGATGCATGCACCAATTAAGTATGCCATCCCCGCTGCTATTTATATTCCAATGTTTTATTTTTGTCGTATTCAATAACCCCTCCAGCTTTAATGCTGCTGTAGCAGAGCAAAAACCTTTCTTACTGCCGCTTTTCTTCAACAAGCAAACTGAAATCAGGCCATTAAGACTCCCAGAAAGGCAGACCTTCCACTGGTATAACTGCATGGGGAATGTATTTATTTTTAATGAGGCTCTCATCTAGTCTGAATGCATTTCTAGCACTACATGAAAGCAAAAAGAACATCTAGAAATCAAAAATGAACAAGAAAGAAGGAAGGAAGGAAGGAAGAAAAGAAGGAAGGAAAAGAGATTTTCTTCTTTCATTTTTCTTTCCTTCTTTCCTTCCTTCTTGTTCATTATTGATTTCTAGATGTTATTTTCACTGTCCTGTAATGCTTAGAAATGCAGTCACACAACATATTTTTCAGTTGTTCTTTTCAGGTTTTTTTTTCTCCTTTTGGTGCGGGAGACAATCTTAAGAAGTCAATAACCTTTAAATTTAAATTGTGTTTAGATTGTTGTATTGCTAAGGAGCACCATATTTTGAGCACTACAGTTTGAGAACTGCAGATTGCAATCTAATTTAACACTTTCATATGCCTAGTGCCTTAAAGTAAAACTATGTCTGAAAGTTATTTCTTTATTATTGCTGCACTGGATTTTCTTGAGATATGACTTTCAGTAAAAGTAAATATTTTAAGAAATTGGCAATGTTATATCTTCCACTCTGAAAATGCTTTTTCCACAAGTCCCTTTGGACGCTGTATTTCTGGTTTGCTATTTTTAAATTTTATTTTCTTAAATAAAAAGTAACCAAGCTAATCAGTGATCCCTGGATTCTACACCCCCATTGTCTTTAAGACTGGACTTGGTTATTTTCCCAAAATAGTTGATTTATGGACAATTCCTACTAGGAGTCTGAACCATCATTCCTTTACTACTTAGTATGTATTTAGATGTTTCAGCTGCACCATGTCTTCCTCCTCCTCCTCCTCCTCTTCTTCTTCTTCTTCTTCTCCTTCTCCTCCTCCTCCTCCTCCTCCTCCTCCTCTTCTTCTTCTTCTTCTTCTCCTTCTCCTTCTCCTTCTCCTTCTCCTTCTCCTTCTCCTCCTCCTCCTCCTCCTCCTCCTCCTCCCCCCTAGCATTTACCACATGTTGATGGTGTCTTGCCATCTCTGTTTTGGGTGCCCACAAGGTTGCCGGCCATTGACTTCTATACAATACAGTAGCAGAGTTGGAAAAGACCTTGGAGGTTTCTAGTCCAACCCCCTGCCTAGGTAGGAAACCCTATACCATTTCAGACAAATGGCTATCCAACATCTTCTTAAAGACTTCCAGTGTTGGGGCATTCACAACTTCTGGAGGCAAGCTGTTCCACTGAATAATTGTACTAACTATCTGGAAGTTTCTCCTCAGTTCTAAGTTGCTTCTCTCCTTGATTAGTTTCCACCCTTCTAGTTGGTAGGCAGTCTTGGCAATGGTGGAAGATGCTGCTCTCAGGACATGTCCATACCAGCGGAGCCGGCCTTCTCTCATCTTCTCTGTAATTAGTGCCACACAAAATGTTGAATGGCTGCACAATGTGTCTGGAAAATAAAATATGGGATTTGAAGTTTTGGGTTTTGAAGTAAGGGGAACAAAAAATCAAATTACAAGAGCTTCTTTGAATGATGAATGAAGAGCACTTCACTCCAAAGCAGGGTGAAGGAGAAAATGCTGTTAGTTATACTAAACAGATCATTCCTAACCCTCCATGATCACTTTTCATGTGACTCTTAGAGAAACAGTAAAAGTGTTGGTGATGAAAATGTTTAGAAGACAAAGGATATATGATACTAGGAGAAAAGGAGTTAGAATCAAGGAAAGTTGGGAGGGGGGGAGAGACAAGGAAGGTAACAGGAATAGAAACAACAGACCACAACCATTTTTCTAGCACAAAGTCTCTTCTTGTCCCACATTCATTAACTCCGACTGCATGGATTTCATCTGTACTTTAATTTCCATAAACTTCTGTAACAGGGCACCTTTGCTCCTTTTGAGTTTTCAGCTGAAGATTTTGGAACAAAAACAAATGAAACTGATGTTTTTAATTAAATTGTATTCTGGTACCATTATTAGGCAAACTCATAAAAGCAAAATGTCTCCTACGGGTAATCCTATACATCCCTCTATGGAATAGTTTTTATATTTACTCCTAGTCTTTGTTTCTGATTTGCTATTTTAAACATCATTTAAAAATGAAAATAACATATTCTTGCCAGCTACGTAGGGATCCCATGGTGCTAATGATTCACTTTACCATTTGTCAACATTATTAGGCTGGAGCCAGCTCTTTCCTCATTCTGCATTGTGATGATAAAGAAAAAAAAAGTCTTGCAACACTCTAGTGGTCTCTAGCCACCACTATATTATCCTGTTCCAGAACACCACATAAATGGATAAGAGACCTAAAACAAAATGGAACTATGACATCAGCAAATTTCGTGGGCTCAACTGGCAAAGGAAAACTCAAGACGTTATTAGTTAGAAACATTCAGAAGAGGCCTTCATCCTGCAGTGGATAGATAATGGCTAGAATGATGACGATATAAATGAGTGTCTACCTCCCATTGAAAGAAATGCCACTTCTAAACTTGAATGTAATTTTCTGCTTATATTCTCAAATATACCCGAGTGCATTTTCAGGTTTATCTTTGGACAACTTTAAACCAATCCTTTTTTTTTAGTTCAAAAGTTTTATTTCTTTTAAAACAAACATTTCATCATTCCTCAATCAGTAAGACATCGAAGTACAATTTTTTGTGTGTCAAAATAATTCTAACTTACCACCAAATTCTTGTCTAGCCTAATGTATACCCCTCCCTCCCTCCCCCCTCCCCCCAACCCCCCTCCTCCTCCCCCCCCAATTTCCCGTACACGGTATGGATTTTTAACAAACACAGTCTAAAATCTATTGAGAAAAAAGAAATAAAGAAATTAATGACATTCTACATTGACCTTAGCTTCTTCTTGCTGAACTATCTTTAAACAATTTAAATCATTTCTGATCTTAAGCATAGGCTAACTGGAATTTCTTGGTCCCGTATTTATTTTGTATATAGTCAATCCATTTTTTCCAGTCTCGTTTATATCTCTCATTTGAGTGATCTTTAAGATATGCCGATATTTTAGCCATCTCGGCTAAGTTTGTAACTTTCAATGTCCATTCTTGAGTTGTAGGCAAGTCTTCCTTCTTCCAGTATTGCGCCACCAACAGTCTTGCTGCCATTATTAGGTGCAGAATCAAGTTAGTCTCTACCACTGTAAAGTCAGTACATATACCTAGTAAGAATAACTGAGGAGTAAACTTTATCCTTCTTTTAAAAATATTTTGCATAATCCACCATATTTTTATCCAGAATGCCTTAACCTTTTGGCAGGTCCACCATATATGATAATATGTAGCATCGAGAGAACCACACCTCCAACATTTAGGCTGTACATTCGGATACATAGAAGCCAGCTGGCTTCTATAGATGGCATTTAGATCCTAAACCAATCCTTTTTAATGCAATGCAATGGTTTAATGCAATGGTTTGATCGTATACAAATTATATGATTATAATGCTGGATTATCCTGGGATGTGTTCCATCCAATTGCTTCTCCTCTGCAAATGAGCAACTAGCCATTGATTTCAGAGCTGCCACTCAGCCTTTTCAAGATGAAAAAAAAAGATTCTGAGGGAAAAGGTTAACAAAAACCACTGTAGTAACAGCTCTTTAGCAGTTGGTGACATGACTGATGAAAGAACTATTGCTTTTAATTTTGCCCCATCACATCACAGTTCTCCAAGCACAGCAATAAGATTAGGAATCAGAATGAGAGATAAGTGTTCTGTCTGTGACTCCTAAATCCTGCTGGGAATCATAAACTATCTGTGAAAATAAGCATTTAAATTGAGGAGGGGAGATGAGGAGGGGGGGAATGAGGAGGAGGAGGAAGGTTTAGGATTTAGTGTTATTCAGAAGATCCTCTGAATGCATGAAAAGGAAATAGAATCTGGTAGAGACATTCTGGTAGAGAGAAGCTCCTTGATGATGGACTTCAGCATGAGTCCTAAAGCTCTGAAGACAAAAACTTAGTAACTGATCCAGACTGCAGCATAATCCTGGGACACATATATTTGCCTTTGTTCATGGGAAATAGAATCACATCCACTGACTCAGTCTTACTCCCTTAACTTTCTCCCTTCTTCTGATATACTATCTGGACAGTGATCAAAAAAGGGATCTTGATTGCTAAAAGTACAGATTTTGAGGAAATAGAGTAAGTCTTCTGCATTGTTGCTCCTTTTTAGTGTATTCATGACTTGACTATGAATCTTTGGGTGCCAGTTTGATTAAAAGTCTCCAAATCATGGTATGACATTACTTTTATTATCATTTGTAAGACCTTATGAGCAAGACTTTGTGTGTTTAGAGTAAGGGAATGAGAAAAAAAAATATAGGTGTCTATTGAGGGTCTGTTCTTTACTAACAAGTTTACAACAGAGGACAGAGAAAATTGCATAAATTTTATTGTGTTTGCATCACTATGTGAAGAATATGAGTGGCAAGATGCTCCTATGGGTTACCTAGGGGGTTACCTTTCTCCTACTATTTGGAAATACTACATGAATGAAGTTGAATCTTTTAACTAAAACATGCAACTTTGCTTGTTTGTGATTGATCTGGAAAAATCTCAGGAAATGGTAGCCTGTCACTCATGAGAAACCCACACAAAAGGAGAAGCTGAGAGCAGGAGATCAGTTCATAACTTCAGAAGATCTTGGTTTTTTTTTTTCATCATATGCCATTTAATGCCAAACCAGTGAACGCATTGTAGCGGTTGCCTTACAGATGGCTTAGCATTGGCCGGAGCCCATTTTACTTCCTAAACCAGTCTGTCTTCAGCTTTCCATATCATTGCATTTCATAAGAGATGGATATTGTCACTGAACTGAATGATGTTGAGGCTGACAATAGTGATATTTTCCGTTAGCTTTTTCTCACCCACTCAATTGAGTCTAGGCAGTTAGCAGCACATGACATATTGCGGGAATGTGTGTTGTTCATAATATTTGTTATGTTCTTATGAAGTGCTGTTTGAAGTGTTATATATCCCTTAACAAATGATTTCTTTTGTGTATAGGATATCACTCACTGGCCATCACAGCATTGAGCTGCATGGCTGGCATTTATTCCTATTATTGACTCCCAGATCTTTCCCTGATCTGCATCATCCCACAAATTTACCCACATTGGTGATGTGGGGAAAGTGGACATAAATAGATTTATTTATTTTATTTGTACAGTATATATATGCAGCACTGCAGGATACTTCAGCTGACTGCAGTTCTGCAGTTCGGCTGTTCAAATCTCACCGGCTCAGGGTTGACTCAGCCTTCCATCCTTCTGAGGTGGGATTGAGGACCCGGATTGTTGTTGGGGGCAATATGCTGACTCTGTAAACCGGTTAGAGAGGCTGAAAGCCCTATGAAGCGGTATATAAGTCTAACTGCTATTGCTATTGCTATTGCTATTGCTATTGCTACACACACACACACACACACACACACACACACATATACACACACATATACATACATACATACATACATACATATAAAATTTTAGGAAAAAAAACTTTTACAAATGTTTACCTCCCCCCACTACCCTTTTCCCCACCAACCCACAATCCCTCCCCCGACTTCCCAGAACCAATACAGGGTATAAATCTTTAACAAAGATGTTCTAAAATAAACTTTAAAAAAAGTTGGTATCATCTTTCATTTGAGCTTAACTCCTCTTAGCTAGGCTAAGTCTAAACAGATTATATCATTCCTTGTTTCTTCAGTCATAAACTATCTGGAATTTCTTAGTCCCATATTTATTTTGAATATAGTCAATACATCTTCTCCACTCCAGTTTATATTTCTCATTTGAGTGATCCTTGAGATATGCTGATATTTTAGCCATCTCTGCTAGGTTTGTTACTTTTAATGTCCATTCTTGAATAGTAGGCAAATCTTCCTTCTTCCAGTATTGCGCCACCAACAGTCTTGCTGCCGTTGTTAGGTACAAAATCAAGTTAGTCTCTATAACAGCACAATCAGTAGTTATACCTAACAAAAATAACCGAGGAGTAAACTTTATCCTTTTTTAAAGAACATTTTGCATAATCCACCATATTTTTATCCAAAATGCTTTTACCTTTTTACAAGTCCACCATATATGGTAATATTTGTACAGTATATTAATCACATTTTTCACAGAAAATGTCTCTGGGTGGGAACTAAAACAGATGATTTTTTTTTAAAATACTTTCTGATCCCAGTAAAAGAAGGCAGCATTTAGTGGGAGAAGGATTGAGTGGGGGAAGCAGCTTTAGTTCTGCTTCCATGGCTTCCATGTAGTCCTCAACTTATAACCATTCATGATGACACTAAAAAAGTGACTTACTTTTGGTCATTGCCGCACACCCTTATTCACCTTATCATGATTTGGACACTTGGCAACAGGTACACATTTACAATGGTTGTGGTGTCTCATGGCCATGTGATTGCTATTGGAGATTGACTTCCTACAAGCAAAGTCAACTGTGAAGCCAGCAAGGAAGGTTACAAGTTGTGATCATGCAATGTCGTGTGTAATGAGTTTGGCAAAAAAATAGGGTACCATTGTGGCAGAGGTGGGTTCCTACCAGTTCGCACTTATTCGGTAGAACCGGTTCAACAAATCTACCGAACCAGTTAAAAGAGGTTCCACCAGTGGACCCGGAAAGCAGGCCACACCTACAGAAGAGGTTCCCAAATTTTTTGAAACCCACCACTGGTTCTTGGATATGATTATTCTACACTATCATGCTCATATTTATAAAACTCAGTGCCTCTGTGAAAGGTAAGGATGACTACTGCGTTTGTGGTGCAATCCAAACATTGCGTGTGTTTTGATGTTGTTTTAACGCAAACCAAAGATGCCTTTTAAAAAACAAGTTTACATCATATTCTTATGCATGCCAGTGCTGTGTGTGAGGTAATTTAAGGTGGTTCTGACAAGTGTCATCAGCATCTTCATATCCGGTCATGTGGGCGGCAAGCCACTCCCATTTAGTCACATGGGCAGCAAGCCACTCCCATAAAGGAGACCACACCCACAGAGTAGGTTTGAACAATTTTTGAAACCCACCACTGCATTGTGGGATGCATCACTTAATGATCGCGTTGCTAAACAATTAGTTTTCTAATCCCTTTCAGACCTCAGGCTTACCATTTAAAATGTTACTGATATGAAAAAGATCTGGGGATAAGAGAGGAAACCAAATATTTGAATATATGCATGAGGACAGTATTGTACAACTGCTGTGAATTAGGTGCTTCTATCACCAATATGTAATTGCAACATTTACATGAAGATGCAAATATGCATACAATATCATTTTTACATCCTCACTGTTTGTTATGAACAGTGGTAGGGTGATTTTTGTTGAGAGAGTCACCAAGTGGGAAGGGACATGGACTGACGCAGAACTGTTCATTGAATTTCTCCAAATTTTGTGGCCTGACCAGGGAGTTTAATTAAAGTAGGCAACAATCACTTTGGAAGATAATTCCAACCTGCACAGGTCATCTCTGGAGAAGGGATTCATGAATACCATACATTACATTTATTTTCAGGAAAAGATAGATAGGGCTGCAGATAAAAGGTAGTGTTTTGACCTTGGCTTTCACAGCAGCATGAAGCCGAGGCCTCATCCCAATAAATCCCTTTTACTTAATTTACAGTGAATTCCTCTCCAGCAAAGTCCCGGCTCACAGTCTTTCAAGATAGTTCACAATTACCAACCTTTATCAGGCTTGGAGAGTGGCCAGGCCGATATCTTTCATCACAATACTTGAGAAGAATGCAGGAATGAATTAATTGTCTCCTGCAAACATCCCTCCCCTTTTGCTCCTCTTTTATTTCCTATTGGAGGGGCCATTCACCATCAACCTGTGGCCTTACTCCCAAGTCGACCCTTGTTCCTTAGCTGTTCCCTTCGTCTGGCAATTCATATGCCTCACTGATGCCTGAGTCCGAAGGCAGCTCGTAACTGTCAGATGGCCCATCTTTGCCTCCGATGCAGAGCACTCGTCAGAGTTTTCCCCAGACTCCAGGACTGGCCCATGTTCCTCCCCAATCTCCTCACTGTCCAAATCTGCTGCCAGCTCTGCTGGTGGGCCATAACAGGTATATCTTATTCCATTCTCAAGGTTGATTTCACTCTTCCCTCATCAGATTCCCGCCACAACAAGAACAACAAAAAGCTTGACAGAAGGTAAGTTTCAGTGTGCAACTGCTTTATGACATATAACAGAAAATCAGGAGAATATTGGACAATTTATACTTCCCTTTTAACTCTGAATGCCATTCAGGGGCCCAACCCTGACTGGAAAAGAAAGCCACTTTCATGTCTCAAAGGGGAATTTTCAAAAGGCAACTGGACTGTTGCCTTTTGAAAAAGTACCTTTGAGACAACTATGGCCTAGATGACTTAGAATCTCAACAAACATTAAAGCCAGTTTAATCTTTTCTTTAGGGAGCTTTAACACTTCTCAGGATTTTCAGGAACTAGAAATCCTGGAGTCAAGGCACCTTTGGACTTCTCTTTCCCTGTTCACTTCCCCTGGCCTGATAACTTTTATTACATTTTTAAAGATAATTCACAGGAACTAGATCAAATGGCTTACAGTATATAATACCCCCAGTATCATGTTTAGCTAGAAAAAATCATATAAAATGCTCATTCCAGAGAAAAGCTTATTGTTGACTAAGAACGTATAAAATATTTAGATACAAATTCTATACAGGTATGCAGTAATGAAATTGATTTATGAATGCAATAATGACATAGTGGGAGAGAAATCGGTCTATCATTCCTTTGATATATGCATGCATATAGCATTGTTCTAGTTGATATGCATCATTTAGGATCTGGGGAGTGTAAATTGCACTGTGAACTTGCTGAGAATTTGAATAGGTCTGTATGCAAATGCAGATGGTGGAAAAGACACATTGCACCACTTCCCCTCCCTCATCCAGCAATTACACTAGATGAATAGTTGTGTAGGAAATAAAATTGAACATATTTAACTCTTGACAACATAGGAAAACTCTTCCATATTTTTGGTCTAAGGTAAAGGTAAGGGTTTCCCTTGCACATATGTGCTACTTGTTCCCAACTCTAGGGGGCAGTGTTCATCTCCGTTTCAAAGCTGAAGAGCCAGTGCTGTCCAAAGACATCTCCGTGGTCATGAGGCTGGCATGACTCAAGGTCAAAGGTGCACAGAGTACTGTTACCTTCCTACCAAAGGTGGTTCCTATTTTTCTGCTTGCATTTTTACATGCTTTTGAACTGCTAGGTTCAAGCTGGAACACGTAACAGGAGCTCACTCCAGTATGCAGTACTAGGGATTCAAACTGCAGAACTGCTGACCTCTCTTTGCATCTTGTCTTGTTCTTGAACTTTATTGAAGTTCATTGGCAGAGAAAAAAAGGAAAGGCGAGTGAGGCTAAAGAGAGATGGTCTTTTTTGGCCATTGTTGCTTTTTCCAACTTGCCTGTTTAGCCAACCAGCAATTCTCTATCTGTGAGGTAGCCAGTGAAGATGGACGGACTTTTGTGACCTCAGTATGTTAAAAGTAGAAGATTATCTTAAGCTTGGGAACCAGAGCGGAATAATGGAAAAATCAGTACCTTGAGTGAAATTCATACACAGAAAAAAAATTGTTTTAGAACTTAAGAAGTTGCTTTAAATAGAGTTTGTCTAGTTCAAAAATATACCACTTCTATTGGCTTCATGACAAAAAAACTGGGGCTAGGACATTTTAGAGAGCTGGTGGCTTTAAAGTTTCCTTTATCCCATCAATCTAGAAACAGAATAAAAATTAATTTTGATCCTATTCACTTTAGGAGATTTTGGAAGCTACCACAGGAATGCCTATTAATCATTTCCAGCTCTAAAGCTGCATCTTTGGCACTTCTCACCAGAGATTGCATCTTTTCCTGGTTAGGAGAAGCAATTTCTATTTCTAAATTCTTTTTTGACTTCCAGAGTAAAAATGGTATTTTTATTCCTTTTTTGCTGTCCCATCCCCTAAACAAGAGGTCTTGAGAGATTGACTTATTTTTTAAAAAGACTTATATAGTCACTTATCTTATTCACTGTAACTCTGAATGGCTTACAAACAGCAAATAACAATAATAAATAGAGTACAAACCAGAGGTGGGTTCCTACCAGTTCGCACCTATTCGGTAGAACCGATTCGTCAAATATACCGAACCAGTTAGAAGAGGTTCCACCAGTGAACCCGGAAAGCAGGCCACACCTACAGAAGAGGTTCCAAATTTTTTTGAAACCCACCACTGGTCTTTGGATATGATTATTCTACACTATCATGCTCATATTTATAAAACTCAGTGCCTCTGTGAAAGGTAAGGATGACTACTGCGTTTGTGGTGCAATCAGAACATTGCGTGTGTTGAGGTTGTTTTAACGCAAACCAAAGATGCCTTTTAAAAAACAAGTTTACATCATATTCTTATGCATGCCAGTGCTGTGTGTGAGGTAATTTAAGGTGGTTCTGACAAGTGTTGTCGGCATCTTCATATCCGGTCACGTGGGCGGCAAGCCACTCCCATCCAGTCACATGGGTGGCAAGCCACTCCCACAAAGGAGGCCACACCCACAGAGTAGGTTCGAACAATTTTTGAAACCCACCACTGGTACAAACCATAAGAAAAACTCCAGGCACACCCAGAAACTATATAGCTTCACTTATACACAGACAACTTTACTGGGTTGAAGCTTCACTCTTCCTAACACATGGGATGAAAAAACAGATCTTCAAGGTGAATAAGAAAATAGGATCTTGGATAGAGTGACAAGGGCTGCTACTGAAATGACCTATTGTTTCCAGATTGTCCCTCCAACTACAATGACTGTGTGGTAGCAGTTCTCCAGGGTTGCAAACATGATCCTGCCAGGCAATCCTTGGAAGTGAAATTGGGGTCTTTGCATGGATTGCATGAAGATTTGCAAAATCTGGGTCAATATCAGACAGTTGTAGGATTTGGGTTGAAATCCCCTTTCAAAGGTTTTCCTTGAAATATGCTAAGGAACTTAGGTATGACCTTCTGGAGATATGCTACCATTGGTTGAAGTGGGTAGCACATCTAGTTTCTGATGAGAGGCTCTGTAAAAAGCAGAACTAATGATTCTTTTATAATTGCAAGCTATATTGTACTCTCCAGCTTCTTTCCACAACTGTTGTTCCATACTCACATGAGAAGTACTAAAGGGACATCTACCTTCTCTTGTTTAGATTGGTGTTAATAAAGTCTTTTCCTTATATATTTGAGACATTTTATTTGTCTTTAAACAGGTAGTATAGAACAAATATTATGAAGTAATAATAATACACAGTATTAATTATGATATACATTTTTGAATTAATCTCTGAATCTCCACCTAAATAAGCCTCACATGAAAATTATACAAAAGTATACTGGAACAAGCAACAAAGATGCACTTACCTCACAAAGAACCTTTTAAGCACTTACAACTTGTTAGAACACAAATGCTTTAAAAAGACTTTTGTCCCTTGTGGCTTTCGTTTCCCTTATCTGAAGTTGTAGATGCCAACTTTCAAATTTGTTCTAACTCTTTCAAATTCTTGGGAGTCAGGCAAGTGGCTTCTATTCAAGCTAATACATATAAAAGGGGAAATCAAATACCCTTTCCTCACTCCATTAAAGGCTGCTGCTTGTATAGATCATTGAATCTTTCATTCATTACTAGAATTAACTAATGTTCCTTGGATTATTCCGAAGGTCAGTTGATTTATTTCAACACCTAAGTAGGGGGAAAAAAACCTTTCTTCCACTTTCTAAATAACTAGAAATTTGCTACTATTTCTTATTTCGTACATAATGCCTAGAGTCTCATTGGCTAATGGTAGGGCTGTCCAAAGAATGAATGAGATAAAGTTTCAACTTTAGACTATGTGGTGATAATTCCAAATTGCAGGGGTATTGCTACTAGATTTTTGTTTGGAATAGCTAGTCACCACCACTGAATGATGACAATTTCAGTTTCCAGGAGACTGCTTTTCTACAAAAGCACCCAGTATTGGGACCATGATAGTTTATCGCATGCCTATACTCAATTACCTAAGATTGAATTGGACTTCCAATGGACTTCCTCTTAACTAAACTTACACTGTTCAGGTTGGCTCTTCCGGATGAAGATATCAGAGCACATTTTTCTTTTTAGGGATTAACAAAGAATGGGAAACAATGTAATTTTATTAGTAGATCTGTGAGGCAGAATAATTTATTATGACTACTTCAGAGGTAGTATTTAGCAGGTTCTGACCAGTTCTGGAGAACTGGTAGTGGAAATTTTGAGTAGTTTGGAGAATCGATAAATACCACCTCTGACTGGCCCCACCCCCATCTATTCTCTGCCTCCCGAGTCCCAGCTGATCAGGAGAGAATGGAGATTTTTAAGTAACCTTCCCCTGCCACACCCACCAAGCCATGCCATCCCCATCAAGTCATGCCAACAAAACTGTAGTAAAAAGTTTTGAATCCTACCACTGCTTAGTCATGATTCTTCTTAGAGTATTGCCCTATCAAGTTTCTCTACCATCAGATTTGTGAAATATGGTGTATAATCCAAGCCTCTGTCATCAATGCGAATGCCACCTAAGACACTTAAGTGAAGCTACAAACCCACAACTAATATTCATACTATAGAGTGAAACAACTCCTGGCCATGTGCCACAGGGTAGACATTCAAAGCAGTGTGTCCTGATCTAAGAGCTATGGTAACGTAGTGGTCAGAATGCAGTACTGCAGGCTACATCTGCTGACTGTCGACTGCCTGCAGTTTGTCAGTAAAAATCTCACCAGGCTCAAGGTTGACTCAGCCTTCCATCTTTCTGAGGTCGGTAAAATGAGGACCCAGATTGTTGGGGGCAGTATGCTCTGTAAACCGCTTAGAGAGGGCTGTAAAGCACTGTGAAGCAGTATATAACCCTAAGTGCTATTGCTATCTAAGGATTTATTAGAGGTATGGTTGTTTTTGCTTTTGTCTTGGGGGGGTGATAGAATGCCAACTATAATAATCCCCAATAAACCCAGGGCATGCTGTTTTTTTTAAAGGAATATTGATAGAGGAAATACCTGTCATAATCTAAAAGGAGACCCAAAAAAGAAGGATAGGATGAATGATTAAGAACCTGAAATAAAACCCAGTTAGGCAAGAAAGGAAAAATGCTTGACAACATAACAAGTTGTGAGGGTGAGAGGTTTTGGCATCATGCCTAGTACTGTAGTATCTAGAGAAAAATGAGGAGAGGAGGGACTAGTGTATGAGCTGCCTGTTTCTTTCCCTACATGTAGAAAATTTAAGCTGATACATCATTTGTTTTTCAAAGCTCCCCCACTGGGATTTGTTGGCAGGCGAGAAAAGTGTAACTGAGTTTGAGTAGAGATTAATCCCATTCTGAAAGGAAAAAAAGTCAGATAATTGAATATCTTTCAAATGTTTAAGAAAAAAAAATCTAGATGTGCAAAAATGTAAAATTGAAAGACAATTATGGAACAAATGAATTTCAGGGAGAAGAAATGAGAAGGAACATAATATGCATCAGCTAAAGTCAGTCACTAATCTGCAAAGATCACAAAGAATACAATCCATAATGACAATTTAAGTCCTACTGGAAAAACAAGGCAATACTGTTAGATAAAATAGTTACATGAATATTAAATGACAAAATGAGCAGCAATTTGATTTTAAATTCTTCCTGGATTCTACCAACCCACTTTCTCCCTCCCTCCACCTTTCCCCACTAGAAGCTAGGGCTTATATTTAATAATTACTAATTAAATAGAGGGGCAGAAATCTGTAAATAAACAAGGTTTTATAGTTTTCTGGAACTGGGATCTTTTTCAACCCTTATTAAAAATTTTAATGATTGCCTTCAACAGCCACCCATTGGATGTGGCAAATACTTATAGTATTTGTCAGAGTTGGGGTCAGGCTATACAAATATTGTGTGTGTGTGTGTGTGTCTGTTTATACACACAAACAAACACAATATTTGTATAGTCTGACCCCAACTCTGACAAATACTATAAGTATTTGCCATATCCAATGGGTGGCTGTTGAAGGCAATCATTAAAAAAAATTTATTTTAAAGAGTCCCGATGGGAGTGGGCGGCATACAAATTTTAATAAACCTTTAATAAACCTTAACACACATACAAAAGTATGATAAGTACTTCATGAGAAGAGTGCTCACAATAGAGTTCCCTATGCCAGCAGGCTAGAAATGTTGGGCTTGGACAATCTGGAATGGCGCCACCTGTGGTAAGATCTAAGCACAGTACACAAAATTGTCTGTTACAATTTCTTACCTGTCAACGACTTCTTCAGCTTCAACCTCAATAATATACGGGCAAACAATTGATATAAACTCAAAGTAAACCGTTCCAAACTCGATAGCTGTAAATACAACTTCAGCAACAGAGTGGTCAACGCCTGGAGTGCTCTATCTGACTCCATTGTTAATTCCTCTAACTCTCACAGCTTCAATCTTAAACTGTCTACTGTGGACCTCACCCCATTCCTAAGAGATTCATAAAAGGGGGCGTGCATAAGCACACCAAGATGCCTACCATCCCTGTCCTACTTTCCCCATTTATTTGTATTCATTTCTTGTTTATATTTATACCTGCTATCTTGTAGATGTTTGACAAACTGCAAATATAAATTAAGCAAGAATCTGTTTCTGAGCAGATAAGGTATGGGATAGACCAAGCAGTACTTCTCAATTGTCTGTGTTGCTTCTTCACTCTTCTAAGAGTCAAGAGGAATGAAAGGCAAGCAGAGAGGTCCTTCATTGTAGGGAGTTTCACACTGGATCAAACTGACTAGATTACCTTCTGTCTTAATATTAATCCATTGACATGATTTGGCCTTCAGTCTTATTAGCAATTCTGTTTTCTGTCTTTTCCCCACTACAGAGTCCAGGAATTTGTTGTTGTGTTCCTGTTCACAACAACAACAAAAACAAGTCTGCTTCATTCCCATGCTATTTCACAGTTCACATCGGCTTTTGTTGCAAATTTTCCCAGATTCTAGAGTGATACATGTCGATACAATGCAAAGGCAAGGCATCTGACAGGAACTGATTTCTTTAAAATCAACTTTTGAAGCCTACGTGATTGACTACGTGATTTTATGCCACAAAAACTCTCTGTTTTAACATTTCATAGAGCACCATGTTATTTGTTGGTGGTACATTTTGAACGACAACTCTAACATAGTGGATTTCTATTGTCAGCCATCAAGGTTAGGCATCCTAACCTGCAATGGGATTAGTTTTGACCTTCTGTAATGTTGCTTGTGACCCCACTTTAGAAGGAAGCAAGAAATCAAATATAGAGAAAGCAAATACTGCTTGCTGTCACATCATTTTGAAATAGCTCGGTATCTTCTTAGTGGGATACAGCAACATTCAAACGGCAGAACTGACAAATTCCAGTTGTGACTCCTCATAAAATGCTAATAAAATAATAAGATCCTTGTGGCTATTTTAGGATGTTAAAAGAAGACGCTCCCATTTCTCACGTTGCCCTAGGGATGAGCTATTGCATTGTTCTTTCTTGATTCAAATAATTCCTACTTAAATCTTAAGTAAAAGGAATTCCATGCCCCTGGTGACCATGATTGTTTGCCTGAGTAATGTCTTTCTCTCCTGTTGATAAACTTTTATTTCCTCCATTAAATAGTAATGATAAAACCGCTATGCACTTTTACCTTCTTTAGCGATAATAATTTTTTTTAATGAGAAGCAGTGGGCTGAGTTTACTACCACAGACTCAAGCAGTGAAAGGAAGAAATGATCAAGAAAAGAACCCTTATGAAATACTGCTAACAGCACATAGTCAATGGTGCATTAAGTTATTTTTCTTCTCTGGTTTTTGGTTGAATAAACAGAGCCAGTTATTGCACTGAAGTGGTGGCAGTTCACTCTTTTTGAAGCCCTGATCCTCAAAGGTAGCTTTGCATCAATGGTGGGTTTCAAAATTTTTTAGAACCTCTTTTGTAGGTGTGGCCTGCTTTGTGGGAGTGGCTTGACGGCCATGGGACCAGGTAGGAGTGACTTGCCATCCATGTGACTGGATAGGAGTGGCTTGCCAGCCATGTGACTGGGTGGGCGTGGCCAGCTTGTAAAATGTGGTGAAACTCACTTAACAACGCTCTTGCTTAGCCACCAAAATGTTGGCTCAGGAACTCTGGCATTTGTAGCATGCAAGTCTTTAAGCTGTCAAGTTACAAGTTACCCTTGCACCCCTAACCCTTTAGAAAAAAAGCCCCCAGCAGTGTTCAAACTTGACAGCTTTAAGACTTGTGGACTTCAACTCCCAGAATTCCTCCTCTCGCTCTTCATCTTGATGAGGTGCGGATGGGTGGGGGAGGAGGGAGCTGGAACCGGTTCTAAATGGCACTGAAGATTTGTGGAACCTCTTCTATAGAAGAGGTTAGAACTGGCAGGAACCCACCCCTGCTTTGCATAGACTCAAAGATCAGCTGCCAATAAATATACTCATAATTGAAGGATCAGTCCTATCATTAGTCAGTTAGCGTTTTTGGGTTGTCATCAAATGATAGCATTTTTTTTTATTTTTTCACTTGGTTATTATATAAATAGTCCTCCACTTACAACAGTTAATTTAGTGACCGTTCAAAGTTACAGTGTCACTGGAAAAAGTGACTTACAACTATTTTTCATACTTACAACCATTGCAGCATCTCCATGGTTACATGATCAAAATTCAGATGCTTGGCAACTGACTCATATTCATGATGGTTTCAGTGTCCTGGGGTCATGTGATCCCCTTTTGCGACCTTTTGACAAGCAAAGTCAATGGGGAAACCAGATTCACTTAACAACTGTGTTACTAATTTAACAACTGCAGTGATTCACTTAACAACCGTGGCAAGAAAAGGGCAAAACTCACTTAACAAATGTCGCATTTAGCAACAGAAACTTTGGGCTCAGTTGTGGTCATAAGTTGAGGACTACCTGTATTTTACTGCTAGAACTTGTGTGAGGCCTAGGATTAAGGCTCCTCAATGTGAGGACATAAAGTAATTCCTCTTCTAGTGCATACATGACATCGGAAGATGTTAGCCTATTTCGTAGAACTCCTAACTTGAAATAACATTGTTACATCTTGAAGTTGCCAATTTTGGACAATATTGAGAGAGCCATGATGGCCAAATTAGCATAGTGTAATCTTAAAATATACGACATAAGAAAACCCCAATTGCTGTCATTCTAAATCCTAATTAAAGCCTAGTTTGAACCATTGAAATTTCAAAGAATTTGAAACAGAATGACCGAATGTGGGCAAAAAGCAGAGGGAACAGGAGCAACTTCCAACTTCCCGCTGGCTTCCCCATTGAGTTTCTTTGTGGGAATCTGGCAAAAAGCATTGAAAAGCTGCCTTTCCTTTTCCTTTCCCTTCCCCTTCCCCTTCCTCTTCCCACACATGCAAGTGGCTGCTGATGGATTCGGGAGGAAGAGATTGTGAGACTGGATGGGAAACTGTCATGGTACATTGAAAATGACAATCAAGTGACAGGAACAGTAGCCAATAGCACTGAAGCAGTACAACTTCCCCAAATTTCATGCCCTCTGGAGTTATATGACCCAGATTTTGGACACATTCTGTAAGTTGGTCCAATTGAGATACCTAGATACCCACAAATTGCTATGATGCACGCTTTCTCCCAGTTAAAGGTCGTGACAACAAGATCCTAACCCTAAAAACCTCACTGCCTAGCACACCATATGAATCCATTCTTCAATGAAATAAAGTTCAAATCTGCAATAAGAGTGGACATATAGATAAATAATGTGGAGGTGAACATCAGAGTAATAGCTCTGTGCAGAGAGTTAGTAAAAATCTGCACCCTCATTTTGTCAGTGTGATCTTTCTAAGAATTAAAGACTCTGCTTGCATTCATCTTCCAGAAATCCAGCTGGAAAGAAGTGGATCTTTGCAAGCATAATGGGAAGCATGCAAAGCTGAGATCAGTACTTGGCCAATTCAAACAGTGATTGAGGAAATGTCCTGGCATCTAGTTTACTGCCTCAACTCCAGGTTCGGTGCCAAAAGTGTTCACTATTTGGAGTCAGCTATTTAGTGTCATTATGGAGAATGTGGAGAAGGTGGCGCAGTGGTTAAATGCAGCACTGCAGGCTACTGCTAGATCAGCAGTTCAGCGGTTCAAATCTCACCGGCTCAGGGTTGACTCAGCCTTCCATCCTTCCGAGGTGGGTAAAATGAGGACCCAGATTGTTGGGGGCAATATGCTGACTCTCTGTAAACCACTTAGAGAGGGCTGAAAGCCCTATGAAGCGGTATATAAGTCTACTACTGCTATTACTCTGCTTCCTCCTCTGACTTGTTTTACAAATTATTTTTTAAAACATTGTCCAAGGAGTTAACATATTATGTGAGAAGTGAAGGTATGTGCTTCTCACAATTTTTGGTTTTACATTTCTTAAGACAGAAACTATAGAATCATTGGTACTTTCAATAAAGGTGAATAAAAGTCAATACGGGGGCGGTAAGTGTAAAACTTTGAAAATATGCAAGGGTGTGAAGTTAAAATAAAATGTGCTATTTAGAATTCAAGAGCTGTTTTATTGAAAGGCACTTTGATTAATACACAGTATGCAAATCAAACTCATGTATCTAGATAAATGATAGAGAAATGCAGAACATCAACAATGTTTAGCTAATTAGATGTTCACATAAATCAAAATGGCATTAAGTCAAAGTTGGGGTCAGACTATACATTACTTTTGCCATTGAAATACCACTGGAAAAAATAGCATGCACATGGCCACTGGGAACATATTCCTTGAGTCATCTCCATGACAACATACAGTTACAGATTCATATTTTCACTAGCATCCAGGAATGACTGGAACATGCACTCTGATACTTATATGAATATGTACAAATATTCAGTAGTAATTGATTGTGCTTAATGCTATATTTTGCCCTAGTAAAAACTCTCGAACAAATATACAAATGCATACACCTTCTTTTTCTTAGCATATTCAAGCAGATACGCGGTCCACTTTTTGGATCATTGAATGCCACTTTACATGGTCAGCTGAGTCTCCAGGGGGCAGACCCATGGCTTTCATATTTTTGTTGATGGTATCTTGCCATCTATGTTTTGAACAACCACAAGGTTGCTGGCCATTGACTTCTACTTGGTAGGCAGTCTTGGCCATGGTGAAAGGTGCTGCTCTCTGGACATGCCCATACCAGCTGAGTCAGCCTTCTTTCATCTTCTCTATAATTGGTGCAACATCAAAATGTTGTCAAATGTTGTCATTTGTGATGTGATCAAGAAGGGAGATGCCTGACATCCATACAGTGCAGCAGGGTGAATGGTTGGTTGTGTTGTAGATCTTAGATTTAAGACAGGATGGCATTTGTCTGTCACATAATACACTGGTGAGTTCTCACCAATGCATCCAGGCTGCATTCACCTTTGCTTGCACCTCACCATTGATGTCATTGCCTTAGAGATGGGATCCCAGATACCGAAAAATATCCACCTTCTTTAGGTTTTCTCCATTAATTTGAAGGTTTACTCCATTTGAAGACAAATAAATATATACTATTGAAAATTACTGTATCTGTGCAGATAAAGCAGTCTAAATAATATTATATGTGAAGATAATTTTGCCCATTATGCAAAGCCATTTGGTCCAAGACCCTCAAGCCATTGTAAAAACTGGGACAGAAATGAAACAGAAGAATTGGTTTTCCATTAGCGCTATGGAAAAAACAAACAACCTTGACCTCTTAAGATGTTTAAAATCTTACAGGCATGATTGTACACAGCATTTCAAGAACACTTTAATTGGCCATTTGAACCTTTTTTTAAAAAAAGCCTCCAGGAAATACCAAAATAACAGCAACTGCAGATACTGTAGATTACTTATGAGGGATTATTGCAAATATGCTTCTCTCATGGGGTAAGTATATGATTTTCAAATCAGTAAAAACTTCAGTGACTAAAGCCTCTGTTACAGATTGTCCTCAACACTGTTATTGGTTGTAATACGTGATGTTATTTTTTACTCAAATGCTTGCAGGTAAGCAAATCTAGAAGTTTTTCACAATTTATAATGACAAATTATTCATATCAGTGACTTGGAGAGAATTCAGGAATAAATATTATACAACATTTTTTTTACAACAAAATTGTGAACCACTTGTAAACCAGTGAGTCAGGATGAGAACAGGAGGAAGACTATCTATATATTCCAGTAAAAGCATTTTGGAATCTTCAATTAACTTTTTTCACCCTGTTAAGTGGATGGTTTTCTGTATTCCTTTGTAATATCAGTTCTGAGAATCTACATTTTTGGACTAGCATTGTACTGGAAAAACATAATATTGCTTTCAGATATAAATGAATAAACATTTTACTCATAATAAGCCCATCAACAGAATAGTCACAAAGAAATATATATGAGTAATTGACACTGCAGTCGCTTGAGACAAAAAGGTCAATGAGAAGGTAGTAGAAAAAATAGGGGATTTTAAAATCTTTCAAATAGAGATTGAATGAATATACAAAAAGAAAGCAATAGTGGTGAAAACCTGACCAGTTCTTTCACTTTCAACAGAAGACGTGCAACTTTAAACAGAACATCTTCAACTTTTAGAGAAGAGAAGTGAAAATACAAACAGATGTTCAGAGAACCAAGTTAGGTTTCTCAGCCAGTCCAAAGGTCAGTTTCACAAGCTGGCTTCACACTGATGCAGGAAATCAGACAGTTGTTTTCAAAGGAGAAACCTGGGTCAGAACTAACTCTTAAATCAGGTTGCAGCCAGGTATTTTCTATTAATATAGTTTCTCCCTTGCTTGGTAAGGAGCCTCACTGAGCATCTTTGTTCAGCTCTCCATCTACTCACCAGGTTTGTGGGCTTGAAGACCAAGCAAACTATTTGACTCCTGCAACTGTTCTCATGATGCCTGTGTTTGATCAGCCTCAGGTGATTCCTGGCTTGGTATCTTCCGTGGCTGATTTCAACAAGTTCAGCAGGAGCAGTTTCTTCAGTGTCAGAGTCTGAAATGGAATCCTGGGCCATAATAATACCATACCAAAAGATCTGGAAAAGCATTTGGACACAATGGGAATCGATAGAATTTCAACTCATCAAATACAGATTTTTTTTTTTTTAGATTAGAATGTATTTTAACCATTCCTAAGTCTTTGGGAAGGAGTCAAGAGTCAAGAATTCATTCTCAGCTTTTATTCAGATGACTGGGAACAACTCAGTGGTGGGTTTCAAAAATTGTTCGAACCTACTCTGTGGGTGTGGCCTCCTTTGTGGGAGTGGCTTGCTGCCCATGTGACCGGATGGGAGCGGCTTGCCTCCCATGTGACTGGATATGAAGATGCCGACAACACTTGTCAGAACCACCTTAAATTACCTCACACACAGCACTGGCATGCATAAGAATATGATATAAACTTGTTTTTTTAAAGGCATCTTTGATTTGCGTTAAAACAACTTCAACACACGGAATGTTCTGATTGCACCACAAACGCAGTAGTCATCCTTACCTTTCACAGAGGTACTGAGTTTTATAAATATGAGCATGATAGTGTAGAATAATCATATTCAAGGACCAGTGGTGGGTTTCAAAAAATTTTGGAACCTCTTCTGTAGGTGTGGCCTGCTTTCCGGGTCCACTGGTGGAACCTCTTCTAACCGGTTTGGTAGATTTGACGAACCGGTTCTACCAAATAGATGTGAACTGGTAGGAACCCACCTCTAGAACAACTTCACAATCACTTATTGGATGGTTCCTTTCCCATGTGGTTACTTTTCATCACCCTCCCTTTTATAATTTATTTTATTTTTATTTTTATTAAATATATTTATATGCTGCCCAATCCCGAAGGACTCCGGGCAGCTTACAATATATATATATATATATATATATATATATATATATATATATATATATATATATATATATATATATATATATATATATATATATATATATATATATATATATATATATATATATATATATATATATATATATATATATAAAACACATAACAATAAAAGAAAAATAAGGACAGCCCCGCTGTAAGCTTGCTCTGACCAAAACCTTGATCATGTTGATTCTGTGATGAAATGAATAATCTCACAAAGACCCAGACTGAGAATTTGTAATGTTCATATATTGTCTAAAAATTGGGGTCAATAGTGAGGGACTCAGTTTTATTGTCAGTCCCAAATTATTTTGAATGGGACAAATGCCGTCTTCAAAACTGATCTCTCCAGATTAGCAGAATAGAGATGAAAATGTCAAAAGCAATTCAATCAAAACAGATAAAAGGTTGTGGCCAAGAATAATTTTGAGGTCTAGCCAGGAAAAGGATCTTGTAAAATTAATGTTGTTTGTGACTGTAATGAAAAGGGCATATTCCACAGAGGGGTCCATCAGTAAAGGAATGGAAAGTAAAACTGCCAATATTGTAGTGCTTCTAACAAATCACACTTGGCCAATTGCCTCATTGTGGCTGCTGCACCGCAAAAGGGAGTCTGAAGAACTGGAGAAGATACAGAAAAGCACAAGCCAAATGATTAAGGGGCTGGAGAAAGATTTTCGTGGAACACAGTACAACATTTTGGCCTTTTTTTTAGTTTTGCAAAAGTGGAGACATTAATAATTTAAGAACCCAATGGATGAGGTTTCCCCCTCTTTCACAACAGTAAGAAACTGGGGTCATTTATTGAAATAGAATAGGATTGAAGGTTTTGTAGTCCAACCTCCTGGCTAGGCAGGAAACCCTACACCACTTCAGACAAATGGTTAAATCTCTTCTTAAAATCTTCCAGTGTTGGGGCATTCACAAGTTCTGGAGGCAAGTTGTTCTACTGATTAATTGTTCTAACTGTCAGGAAATTTCTCCTTAGTTCTAAGTTGCTTCTCTCCTTGATTGGTTTCCAGCCATTGCTTCTTGTTCTACCCTCAGCTGCCTTGGAGAATAGTTTGACTCCCTCTTCTTTGTGGCAACCCCTGAGATATTGGCTGGCTCATATTTAAATGGTTGTCCACTAGGATTCCAAGATCCCTCTTACAGTTATTATTATTGAGCAAGGTACCACATATACTCTACCTGTGCATTTTGTTTTTCTTGCCTAAATGTAGAACCTTACTTTGCATAGAATCACGAGAGATTCAGAATAGATGAAAAGGTGTTCTTCACAAACACACACTTAAATTATGGAATACATTTCTATTTGTTTTGAAATGGGAATAAATTAGTGGAAACTAAGATGACGTGTAATTACTGTTTTCTGATCTGAGTTTTATGTTTTCATAATCACCCAGCTGCAAGCAGATCTAATGGCAGATGCTAGGAACTGAAATCGAAAGGGCTTTTAAAGAAGGATGGTGCAATTGGGGCACTTTTACAGGTACACCTTTCCCTAACTCTGGTGGTACTCACTCTATAATTCTGCGAATTTCCAGCCAACATGGTTGTTTGTAGTTCTGACCCTAAATGTTGGAACCTAGAATTTCAACATTTCTGAATTACCCTTTACATGCCCTGCCTACCTCTTCTTGTATGACTGGTTCATTTGCTCAAATCCAACTTATGATCTTATTCTTTTTTGTCTCCCAGGCAACTTCCTTAGTCACACTCTATTCCTATTCCTTCCTCTGCAGAGCAGAGCTCTGGTTAATCTTAAGGCTCTCTAAATCAGATTTATTGCAGCATCGCCACTGTATTGGGAAAAAATGCTGTCATCTTTGCTGCTATATGGCGGTTGTTTAGAGTTTTGGAGATTCGTGGCAATGGACAATTCTGTGCCATCTGTTTAATTAAAAGGAAAAAGAACAATATACTCGACAGGGAGCACGGTGTGACAGTGGTGTGATTCAAATAATTTAACAACCGGTTCTCTACCCTAATGACCAGCTGGGTAGGCGGGACTCAGAGGTCATTTGACTGGGTGGGCATGGCCCACTCAACATCACTCATGTTGATGTGCCCTTTGCCTTAGCTGTTACAATGTAATAAGGGTTAACCTGAGAAGCAGTTTCTGTAAGCAGGGCAATAAAGGTTAGGCTAGAAACAACACTAGAATGTTTCCTTCCTGCCTTCCATACAGGATTAGCCCTGTAAAGTGGAAAAAAACAAAATAAGATTTCTTCTAACAACCGGTTCCCGAACTGCGTAGAGAGTTAACAACTGGTTCTCCCGAATAGGTGCGAACTAGCTGAATCCCACCACTGCGGTATAATGTAATCACTGTTTCATTTCATACATTAAAAGCTGAATCCACAGAGGGTACAGATGATATATCCATGAATGGTGTTTTAAAAATGTGCTTAGTACTTAACATGAAGTACAGGTAGCCCTCGATTTAACAACTGGGTTATTAACTTATCAACTGCAGGAATTCATTATGGCAATAAAGGTGGTAAAATGGGGAAAAACTCACATAACAAATGTCTCACTTAACAACAGAAATTTTGGGCTGAATTGTGGTCATAAATCCAGGATACCTGTAAATCTCTCTTTTTGCTGAACCAACATCACAATATGGAAAAGCAACCTCCTGATTTAAGTTTCCAGATGATTTCATTCTCCGATATGACCAGGTAAGGAGAGGAGTGATCTGTTTCTTCTCTTTCAGTTTGAGAAAAGTAATTTCTTCAGATTAAAAATTATTGTGATGTTTCATAGGAATTGAAAGCGTATGCATTGCATTCAAAGGATCCCAAACAATCTCTGCTGTCTCTAAATACATAAATAAAAGATCTCCATCTACCTACTTGAAACTCCAAAGAGGGATTGTAGTAGAAGGGTCAGACTTAGAGTTTTATGATCCCTGCTAAAGTGAATCAATACAGTGCTACCTACCAAGCTTTGAAAAACATGTCAATATGATTCTTGTTTGAAAAGCTAATGGTGGAATTTAAGTAGTATGGAGTCTGCTTTTATGCCGGGAGAAACAAAAAGAGACACAGTTTATATTTAAAAGCACATCACACATTGATACAAATGGAAAATAGTTGTTTATATTTCAGTGAGATGGAACTAATTACATTCCACATGAATGTATAACCCAGTGTTCTCCAATTTACTGTCCATTAGATATGCTGGGGTTATAATTGCCCACTTTCCCAGCTGCACATGAAAAACATTGTAAAATGGTTAAATGGATTGATTGCAGGTATATCCCAGATGAAATTACAGTTGAAATGGATGCAGAATATCCCTCTCATCAAGATGAAGTTATGAGGATTCTGATCACCTTACCTAGAAATAGAAAATTGGAGATTGGCTTACATTCACAAAGATCTTCCAGGTCAAGGGAGTTTTATAACTGCTTCCCTTAAGCAGGCAGAAACACGTCTCTTAAGATTTAATCATGGCAAAAGTCAAGCAAGCAAGTAATGACCTTATCTCTCCAGAGCCCCATCCACATCCTCAAGCATTAGTGGCAAAAAAACTCCTTATGGCATGAGCAGTAGTTGCCAAGGTCACCTTGTTGTGACCAATGCAAGAAGCCAAATCAAGGCCATCACATTAAGATTTGATATGTGCTAGAAGAATAAAATTATTACATCCAAATTAATTACAATTACTCTCTCTGAATTGAGTTAAACAGAATCAAATCAAGGTTTTCCTGATTATACCCACTCTTTGGAAGGTGGGCTCTGATGTGCCATTATCCTCCCTCCGGAAAACTCTTAGAATTGTAAAAAACATGAGAGCATTTCAAAAATGAAATCAGTTAAAAATACTTGCAGCTTTTAATAAGGATTGGAACATTTTGATATCAACTGGGAAACATTTCAGTAAAAGCCTTACGCTCCTGGACTTCTTTCTTGAAATTATATGATACGGTGCTAGTGTACTCACCAGCACCCAGATAATTCAAACCAGTGGCTCTCCATCAGAGTCAGAAGCTTTCATTATTCAGCAGAGTGATTATTAAAATGCTGAATATATGAAGGAATTCCATTTAATCACAAGGATATGTGGGTTGCCACTGCTGTGATAGGGGCACAAAGAATGGCTCTTTGTGCTAACACCAGAAATGCTCTTACTATTGGAAATCCCCAGAACACAACGAATACAGGATATTCTATTTAAAATACAAAATGCAAACATGTGAATACTGGTGGGAATAAAAAAAAATTCTATGTCCTATGACAACCTACTCTGTTTCACCAGAAGGAAATGAAACCTCACGTTATGATTATAGCCCCTGTGTTCTGATGGGGCATAATGGGGCTTGGTGGCATTATAAACATTTTTTTTGAAAGAAAAACATTGAAAAGGTTGCTTGGGAGCGATTATCCATTTACAGAGGCTCAGTTAGAACACCCTCACTGCAGGAATCCTACCAGGTACTGCTTGAAGCACACAGGATAGCAATCTTGCAGAATTTAAGTGACTAGTCATGTGCTAACATAAGAGAAGCAATTGGCTGGAAATCTTAGATCTATAGAAATAAATATCCATTTGTCAATTAAAAGAAAAAAACAGAATGGGCTATGTGGATTGAGCATGACAGAATCTGAAAATAAAATGCAGATGGAGAGTTGACCTGTTTCAACTGCCCATAGCTCATGTTTAGGTACCCATGAGGACTGTTCTGGTTTACAATCTTGTAAACCAAGCAGCTAAAAATGTTCTCCTCTGTTTGCTAAGTCAGATGGTTGAAAAATTGGCAATGGGAAGAAACAAGCCAACCTTTTCTTATTTCTTGAACCTTCCCTTCCTACATACCCAGTAGTACGGCCAATATAAAGGGACCTCTATGGTAAGCAAGTGTGGGTATATACAGAGACTTCCAGAGATTCTGTCTTCATTTCCAACTCTTTGTTGCTGTTATTTTTCTTTCTCACTTCTTTTCAGAGGGTTTCCCCCCATATTGTTTTCCATTTACTAGGCAGAAATATTTGCCTCCTTTCTTTTTCTTTCCTTTCCATTTTAGAAGATTTCCGGTGATGTGCACACCACCATTACAACTGCACCGATCATGATTTTTCTTCTTGAAAGGATGTCTAGAATGGGGTCTTTCAAACATTGTCCTACAAGAACCCAAGGATTTTGTAAGAACTTCATGGGCTTCTGTGAGAGACTAAGGATCCAAATTCCCAAGTCACCTAATGCTTACATTTACAATAAAGTTGAATTAGTTCATTGGGGTGTGTTTCCTGTTTGATTTAGATGTAGATGTAGATTTATTTGTATGCCGCCCTTTTCTGGCAGGGACTCAGGGTGGCAAACAACCAAGGGGGGAAAGGGAACATAGAACACAATACAAGTAATTAAAATAACCAAGAATCACACAGCCACACAGGTCGAGAGGGGAGGGGAACTCATCAACCCCAGGCCTGCTGGCACAGCCAGGTTTTGACGGCTTTCCGGAAGGCCTGGAGAGAGGTGAGGGTCCGAATCTCTGCAGGGAGTTTGTTCCAGAGGGCCGGAGCAGCCACAGAGAAGGCCCTCCCCTGGGTGGTAGCCAGATGGCATTGGCTGGTGGACGGAACCCGGAAGAGGCCGACCCTGTGTGATCTAATGGGGTTTGGATTACTTTGCAAGGCTGATATCAATCTTGTAAGTCTGAAAATACATTATCCCTCCCCCCCAAAGAAACTAGGTAGGGTTTCTTCTGAGAAATTTGCCATGCCCATATTCCTTCTGTGGTCTAAGCTGTCTCTTATCTATCTGTTTTCCTGGCTGTGGCTCTTCTCCTGTCTTCCAAAATCATCACCACATCCAATCACACACAGATAGAGCTACACCGAGTATAGCTGTACACTTCCAAGTTTTCTGAAATGCTACCCTTTTAGTATTTCTGCATAGTTCAAATATAGGTAGACGGTGATGAAAAACCTGAAGTAATACTATAAGCATCATCATGGTTTCATTTTGTAATCACTTCACTTAAGGACTGAGTTGCTGGTCCAATTGTGGTCACTAAAGAAGTATTTTTTTTAGGTAACTATAAACTGTTTTTACTATATTCCAAGTGCACAATTTGTTCAAAGAACCAATTAGAGGATTTTTGTTCTTTGTTCACAAAGAAGTAACAGACACTATTCCAGGAAGTTTTTCACAGGACTTCATTGCACAGCAGGTAATGTGAAAACTGCCCATGTTTTTGGCAATCACATTCTTTATTTATAAATATAGCTAGAGACTATATATATATATATTTAAAAAATGTAGATTTATTTAAAATTTATCCAAGCTAAAAACCTTTTGTTGATATATTATCTGGGAAAGTTGAAAGATTATAAAGGCTACAACCTTACCAATGATGTCAAAAGTTTTCCTTTCTTACAAATGAATGAGTTATTGTTTCCAAATGTCTGTCAACTTTAAATCAAATTCATACTTAAAGCTGTGTTTAATGACCATTTGAATGCAACATATACAGTAGTTCTGAAGAAGGGACATTTTTTTAAAAAAAGAAAAGATTTATTTGCTTAAATTTCTAGATGCTCTATTAACATTTCATTTGGGTCAGAGTGCTTTCATTAAAAACCTATCAATTTAATACATGCAACAAATCACCACATATCACAAAAAATAAAAATTGCTTATTTTTTTATTATTGTTACTGTCCACAGTTGCAAACAAAAACATATTTTTAAAAAAGTAAAAACAAAGCAAGGTAATTATTATAAAATTATTAGAAAAGTAATTGGCCTCTTTCTCAAGCAAAGAACAAAAATGATGGACACTGGTGGATAGATAATTAATGCCTGCCTAATTAAACAGGAAATAGCAGATACATTGAATCTTTTAAATAAGAATTTTAACACGGAATCCATTTGAATGGAAGAAGAATGGAAGACACTGAGGCAAATAAGAAGATAATTTTCCTGAGCACATGAAAGACAAAGGATATATATGTATGTATGTATGTATGTATATACATATGTGTGTGTGTGTATGTATGTATGTATGTGTATATATATATATATATATATATATATATATATATATATATATATATATATATATATATATATATATACACACACACACACATATATACACATACACACACATATATGTATGTATGTAAGTATGTATGTGTGTATATATATATGTGTGTGTGTGTGTGTGTATATGTTTTTTTATTTTATTTGTGCTGATAAATAAATAAAGGGAGACTATATATATAATGTGAAATTTGACTGCTGATTAGATCACTTCTGTTTTAAGAACTTAAGTTCTTAAGAACTATTTCTGCAACTGAATGTTGGGAGTCTGATTAATTTTCTGTCCAAGAGACAAGTGAGTCTTCGTATTTATATCTAAAACAATCCTTAAGAGTGACCAGCAAGTGTGGGTTTTTTTATTTTTGTAATTTTTCTTTCTCTGGATTACCTGATCTTCCTTTTTTAAAACAAACACTTAGAAAGAATACAAACCTATAAAAAACCAGCAGAAAACTAGGTAGTTTTAGTGCAAGGATTGGCATCCCTGCCCATAATCTAACCCCACAGCTGAAAAATGGATAAAAACCAGAAACGCTATTCTAAAAATGGTGCAAAAGCACACCCGGAAGCCACATTTGTGGTAAACAGGCAGTGAGGTGATGTCATCCATTTCTGCTCTCCAAAAATAGTTGGCCTGTATTGCTTAAGCCTTATAGGACAACTAGGTAGTCCCTGGAGTGTCACAAGGACATTTATCACTTTAGGGTGGTTCTCCTGTTATGAATAGACAGGACCAAACTTTTCATTCTGGACTGGAGTGGCAAGCCAGCTCCTGAAGATATTTTACTGGTATAGATGAATCAAAAGAACTCTCATCTAAATCCTTGAATTCAGAACAGTTTACAAAAATGAAAGGAAGCAAAAATAATTATGCCGATGGGAGGGTATTTTTAATTCAGATCAGGTGGAGTATAACAGCATTACCGGCTCCCATATGGTAATTCTTATTTATTTGTTTTTTATTTATTCAGTTTCTATACTCATCTATCTCAGCCAAGGGACTCTGGGCAGCTTACAATTCTAAAATTATAAAACAGTTTAAACAATTCAATAACAATAAAAAGCCAAAGAATAAATATCTACAGTAGCAGGGTGCCAGGCCTGAGTACACAGCCAAGTTTTTAAAGCTTTTATGTTTTTTATTATGATTGTAGAAAAAAGATGGGTCAAACGTACTCTGTAATGCCCAGAAAATAAGCATTTATAATAAGGAGATTTTCATTTTTCCTGAGTTTTATGGAATAATAATAATAATAATAATTCCAGTGGTAATTGGCACACTGGGTGCTATTCCAAAAGCACTGGAATTACATTTAAAACAGTTAAAAATTGACAAAATCACCATCAGTCAAATGCAAAAATCCGCACTGCTTGGATCTGCACGCATATTACGAAAATACGTTACGACGTCCTAGGCCCCTGGGTGGGGCCCGACTAGTAACCAATGCCAAATCCGGCGAAACAACTGGCCGCTGTGATACAATTGTACAACAACAATAATAATAATAATAATAATAATAATAATAATAATAATAATAATAATAATAATAATTCTAACTAACTCAAAAACAAAAAGAATTGAAGGATAAGATCATGGAGCATTTTCTGCTTAATGAGGAAAGGCAACGTTTACCATCACTAAAAACTGTGCCTAAGAAAATTTTGGCCCCTATCATGAAAATGGTTAATGCAGTGTTTTCAACAATTGAACCGGGATCCATCTTGGAAACAAACCAGTTAATGTACAGCGCAGCTGTAATAGTCACTAATGAACTAGGCATTAAAATTAAAGTACCTAGTCACACAACAGAAAAAGCATCAAAGCCAAAGTGGAAAATCCGTCTAGAACAAAAAATAAAAAAATTAAGGGCAGATGCTAGTAACTTAAAGAACATGCATGAGCAACGGCTTAAAAACAACAAAATCATAGATCGGCTAATCAGAAGATATAGATTGGATACAAGAAACATCAATGAAGCTGTAGAGATTGTAAAACAGCAGATAACAGCAACAGCTAGAAAAATTGAAAGATATGAGGCACGAATCATCCAATATAAACAAAATCAGCAATTTCGATCAGACCAACGGCATTTTTATCAAAGTCTTAATGTGAATGGTGACAACAAAAGTGAAAAACCAGAAAAACAGGCCACAGTTGAATTCTGGAAAGAATTGTGGGAAAATGCAAAGGACTACAACAAGGAAGCAAAGTGGATACATGACTTTGAGAAAAGCATTGGCAACAAACAAATGCAAGTATTAGAAATAACAACTGAGATGATCAAAAATCGAGTTAAAAAGGTAAAGAATTGGACATCACCTGGAAAGGACCAATTACATGGTTTCTGGCTCAAATATCTGACCAGTTTACATGCAATATTGGCCAGGCAACTGAATGAAATTTTACAAAAGGGCCAAATTGATGAATGGTTGACAACTGGAAAAACATACTTGATTCAGAAAGATCCAACTAAAGGAACAACACCTGAAAACTATAGACCAATAACATGCTTACCAACAACCTTCAAATTACTCACAGGCATTATTGCAGATAACATGATGGATTATTTGGAAACAAACAACATCTTGCCAGTAGAGCAAAAAGGCAACAAAAGAAGGAGCAGGGGCACAAAAGATCAGCTTCTAATTGATAAAATGATATTAGAAAATTGTAAGAACAGAAAAACGAACTTGAATATGGTCTGGATTGATTACAAAAAGGCATTTGACTCACTGCCACATAGTTGGATCATAAAATGCTTAGAAACAACTGGCATTAGCAAAAATATTACATCCTTTACTGAAAAGGCAATGAAACAATGGAGAACTGAGTTGGCAATAGGGAATGAGAGCTACGGAATGGTTAATATCAAGCGAGGAATTTTCCAGGGTGATTCACTTTCACCTCTTCTCTTCATCATTGCAATGATCCCACTATCAGTAATCTTAAAAAAAATGAAATTAGGCTACCAAACAGCCAAAAAAGCTGAAAAAATTTCGCATTTACTATATATGGATGATTTGAAACTCTATGGAAAGTCAGAAATAGAAATCCAATCATTGACAAATACAGTCCGAGTATTCAGCACCGATATTTCAATGCAGTTTGGCATGGAAAAATGCGCCACTGTATCCATAAAAAGGGGCAAAATCACTGCATGTGAGGGAATTGAAATGCCCAATGGCCAACTAATTAAATGCAAAGAAAATAAAGCCTACAAATACTTAGGCATTCTGCAGTTGGATAACATCAAGCATGGAGAAGTAAAAACTATTGTCAGGCGAGAGTACACCAACAGAGTTAGGAAAATTTTGAAATCTAAATTGAATGGTGGAAATACAATCAAGGCCATAAATACCTGGGCAATACCAGTTATAAGATACACAGCTGGCATAGTTAACTGGACACAAGCTGATTTGGACCTTTTGGACCGAAAAACCAGGAAACTAATGACAATGCACTACAGTTTACATCCACGTGGTGATACTGATAGATTGTACCTGCCCCGAAAATCAGGTGGCAGAGGATTATTACAAGTGAAGCAAACAGTTGAAGAAGAAAAACATGCACTGGCTGATTATTTAAAAGAAAGTCAAGAACATCTATTAATCGAAGTAAAGAACAAAAATCTACTGAAGGCCCAACAGACAAAACAAGAATACAGAAAAGATGTGATAAAATCAAGAATGGAGAGTTGGCAGAACAAAGCACTGCATGGTCAATTTCTGGAAAAAATAAAAGATAAAGTGGACAGTGAACAAACTTGGTTATGGTTAAAAACAGGTACATTAAAGAAAGAAACAGAGTCACTAATCCTGGCTGCGCAAGAACAAGCTATCCGCACAAATGCCATTAAGGCCAAAATTGAAAAATCCTCCGATGATGCCAAATGCAGACTTTGCAAAGAAGCTGATGAAACTGTTGATCACATACTCAGCTGCTGTAAAAAAATCGCACAGACTGATTATAAATTGCGGCACAATTCAGTAGCACAAATGATCCATTGGAATTTGTGCAAAAATTATAATATTAAAACAGCAACAAACTGGTGGGAACATCAGCCTGAAAAAGTCACCGAAAATCAGATGGTCAAGATCTTGTGGGATTTCCGTATACAAACTGACAAAATACTGACGCATAATACACCAGACATCACACTGGTTGAGAAAAATAAGGTCACAATCATAGACATCGCAATACCAGGTGATAGCAGGGTCGCCGAGAAGGAACATGAAAAAATCGCAAGATACCAGGACTTAAAAATCGAAATTCAACGACTATGGCACAAACGAGCAGTGGTAATTCCAGTGGTAATTGGCACACTGGGTGCTATTCCAAAAGCACTGGAATTACATTTAAAACAGTTAAAAATTGACAAAATCACCATCAGTCAAATGCAAAAAGCCGCACTGCTTGGATCTGCACGCATATTAAGAAAATATGTTACGACGTCCTAGGCCCCTGGGTGGGGCCCGACTAGTAACCAATGCCAAATCCGGCGAAACAACTGGCCGCTGTGATACAATTGTACAATAATAATAATAATAATAATAATAATAATAATAATAATAATAATAATAATAATAATAATAATAATAATTCAATTTTCAACAATTGAACTGGGATCCATCTTGGAAACAAACCAGTTAATGTACAGCGCAGCTGTAATAGTCACCAATGAACTAGGCATTAAAATTAAAGTACCTAGTCACACAACAGAAAAAGCATCAAAGCCAAAGTGGAAAATCCGTTTAGAACAAAAAATAAAAAAATTAAGGGCAGATGCTAGTAACTTAAAGAACATGCATGAGCAACGGCTTAAAAACAACAAAATCATAGATCGGCTAATCAGAAGATATAGATTGGATACAAGAAACATCAATGAAGCTGTAGAGATGGTAAAACAGCAGATAACAGCAACAGCTAGAAAAATTGAAAGATATGAGGCACGAATCATCCAATATAAACAAAATCAGCAATTTCGATCAGACCAACGGTGTTTTTATCAAAGTCTTAATGTGAATGGTGACACCAAAAGTGAAAAACCAGAAAAACAGGCCACAGTTGAATTCTGGAAAGAATTGTGGGAAAATGCAAAGGACTACAACAAGGAAGCAAAGTGGATACATGACTTTGGGAAAAGCATTGGCAACAAACAAATGCAAGTATAAGAAATAACAACTGAGATGGTCAAAAATCGAATTAAAAAGGTAAAGAATTGGACATCACCTGGAAAGGACCAATTACATGGTTTCTGGCTCAAATATCTGACCAGTTTACATGCAATATTGGCCAGGCAACTGAATGAAATTTTACAAAAGGGCCAAATTGATGAATGGTTGACAACTGGAAAAACATACTTGATTCAGAAAGATGCAACTAAAGGAACAACACCTGAAAACTACAGACCAATAACATGCTTGCCAACAACCTTCAAATTACTCACAGGCATTATTGCAGATAACATGATGGATTATTTGGAAACAAACAACATCTTGCCAGTAGAGCAAAAAGGCAACAAAAGAAGGAGCAGGGGCACAAAAGATCAGCTTCTAATTGATAAAATGACATTAGAAAATTGTAAGAACAGAAAAACGAACTTGAATATGGTCTGGATTGATTACAAAAAGGCATTTGACTCACTGCCACATAGTTGGATCATAAAATGCTTAGAAACAACTGGCATTAGCAAAAATATTACATCCTTTACTGAAAAGGCAATGAAACAATGGAGAACTGAGTTGGCAATAGGGAATGAGAGCTACGGAATGGTTAATATCAAGCGAGGAATTTTCCAGGGTGATTCACTTTCACCTCTTCTCTTCATCATCGCAATGATCCCACTATCAGTAATCTTAAAAAAAATGAAATTAGGCTACCAAACAGCCAAAGAAGCTGAAATTTTTTTGCATTTACTATATATGGATGATTTGAAACTCTATGGAAAGTCAGAAATAGAAATCCAATCATTGACAAACACAGTCCGAGTATTCAGCACCGACATTTCAATGCAGTTTGGCATGGAAAAATGCGCCACTGTATCCATAAAAAGGGGCAAAATCACTGCATGTGAGGGAATTGAAATGCCCAATGGCCAATTAATTAAATGCAAAGAAAATGAAGCCTACAAATACCTAGGCATTCTGCAGTTGGATAACATCAAGCATGGAGAAGTAAAAACTATTGTCAGGCGAGAGTACACCAACAGAGTTAGGAAAATTTTGAAATCTAAATTGAATGGTGGAAATACAATCAAGGCCATAAATAACTGGGCAATACCAGTTATAAGATACACAGCTGGTATAGTTAACTGGACACAAGCTGATTTGGACATTTTGGACCGAAAAACCAGGAAACTAATGACAATGCACTACAGTTTACATCCACGTGGTGATACTGATAGATTGTACCTGCCCCGAAAATCAGGTGGCAGAGGATTATTACAAGTGAAGCAAACAGTTGAAGAAGAAAAACATGCACTGGCTGATTATTTAAAAGGAAGTCAAGAACATCTATTAATCGAAGTAAAGAACAAAAATCTACTGAAGGCCCAACAGACGAAACAAGAATACAGAAAAGATGTGATAAAATCAAGAATGGAGAGTTGGCAGAACAAAGCACTGCATGGTCAATTTCTGGAAAAAATAAAAGATAAAGTGGACAGTGAACAAACTTGGTTATGGTTAACAACAGGTACATTAAAGAAAGAAACAGAGTCACTAATCCTGGCTGTGCAAGAACAAGCTATCCGCACAAATGCCATTAAGGCCAAAATCGAAAAATCCTCTGATGATGCCAAATGCAGACTTTGCAAAGAAGCTGATGAAACTGTTGATCACATACTCAGCTGCTGTAAAAAAATCGCGCAGACTGATTATAAATTGCGGCACAATTCAGTAGCACAAATGATCCATTGGAATTTGTGCAAAAATTATAATATTAAAACAGCAACAAACTGGTGGGAACATCAGCCTGAAAAAGTCACCGAAAATCAGATGGTCAAGATCTTGTGTGATTTCTGTATACAAACCGACAAAATACTGGCACATAATACACCAGACATCACACTGGTTGAGAAAAATAAGGTCACAATCATAGACATCACAATACCAGGTGATAGCAGGGTCGCCGAGAAGGAACATGAAAAAATCGCAAGATACCAGAACTTAAATATCGAAATTCACCGACTATGGCACAAACCAGCAGTGGTAATTCCAGTGGTAATTGGCACACTGGGTGCTATTCCAAAAGCACTGGAATTACATTTAAAACAGTTAAAAATTGACAAAATCACCATCAGTCAAATACAAAAACCCGCACTGCTTGGATCTGCACGCATATTACGAAAATACATTACGACGTCCTAGGCCCCTGGGTGGGGCCCGACAAGTAACCAATGCCAAATCCGGCGAAACAACTGGCCGCTGTGATACAATTGTATAATAATAATAATATTAAAAAAACGCAAAATACCAGGACTTAAAAATTGAAATTCAACGACTATGTCACAAACCAGCAGTGGTAATTCCAGTGGTAATTGGCACACTGGGTGCTATTCCAAAAGCACTGGGATTACATTTAAAACAGTTAAAAATTGACAAAATCACCATCAGTCAAATGCAAAAAGCCGCACTGCTTGGATCTGCACGCATATTACAAAAATACGTTACGACGTCCTAGGCCCCTGGGTGGGGCCCGACTAGTAACCAATGCCAAATCTGGTGAAACAACTGGCCACTGTGATACAATTGTATAATAATCCTAGGATGTATTAGGATGTAGGCTTCCAGGAATTAAAAACTTCTACATAGACATCCTTAGGAAAACATCTTTATCAAAGAGCTCTGTAGTCTGGTTTTGATACTTATCATCAAGTAAGCTTTAAACATATATGCCTCAATTATCTAGTAATGATAGATGTATAATATATTTCAAATACTTCCCATAGTCTTTAAAAAAAATCTCTGGACAATGAATGGATGAGAAATATATGAGAAAAGGAAGGGGGTAGAAACTTGAGCAGCATCAAATTAACTTTATTTTGTCCTGAAAGCTAATTAGGGGGAATCTGATCTATGCAGTGATTACAGAAGCAGGTTTCATAGTAATAGCAAAAAGGAAATTTATTTACATGCTAGTCTAGCATATGCTTATAGATCTATACCTGGGGAGAAAGGCAGAAGGAAGTGACACTTGAATATTAATCTCTTAGAAAAAAAGCTGGTGGAATCATGGATTGAGGGAAGACATAGACTCCTAAACTTCTTGTCTGTAGTCTGTAAGTCACAAGGTGCTAAAAAAATAATAATACTGTTATTGGATTCAGACCTTCAACGGGAAAAAAAACCCAATGGTGGCAAACCTCTTTTGTATTAAGTCAAACAAAGGAAAGAAACATCTATAAAAAGAATTTGATTGGAGGGAACCCTCTGGACTGCATCTAAAAACATCCCATTCAGGTGAAAAATATATGTTGTAGGAAAAAATTACAAAGAACTCCAAATTTTTTACCCATCTATTTCAGGAGAGTATTTTTTAAAAAACATTTAAAATTTAATTCTAAAAGACAGCTATAAACTGATAGAGGAAAGGTCAGAAGAGCTATAAAATTTCAGAACATATCCTATAGAGAAAAAAAGGGAAGTATATAATAAAACTCTTATCCTCTGCTGTGCAGAATCTATTTCATCTGCTACCTGCCATTTTGAGGGATTAGAACTGAAATCTTCAATAAATTCTACCCACGGAGATTCCAAAATACAGCCAGCCTATTCCTGTGGTCAGAAGTTTTCATTTCTGAATATAGTTGAATGCATTTTTCCCATTAAAAACCTTGTAGGTATGCAATCATTCTGTGGTGCTAAAATAATCCATTATGTAGTTGCTCTCAGTTCTCAAACCTTCAGCCAGGGGAACTCCAGATGTGAGGAATGGCATGGCAGGACTTGATAGATAATAAAACAATATCACATATGCTTGACCATAGAACTTTCAAGTGTGCAATCCACAAAAATTGAACAAACAGACCACTTTCCTCAGATGTAAAAATGTCAATGATGGCTCTGTTATTCTTTTGAACAAATTTTGGTCTTTCCAAACTTGTATGTAGTTGAGAGTTTTTGTTGCCTTACATTATTTTTTTCTTCCTCAATCTGTGGATAATGAAATTTGTGTGCTGCTCTTGTCAGTTATTTTGATCTTTTCTGACAGAGGGAGATATTTTTCATTCTATTTTGGCTAATTATTTCTGCTGTACTGGAAAAAAACAACAACAACAGAAACATTGTTATATATTATTATATATTGAATCTGTGCCATTTAAGCTGGCTGAAATTCAGATTGATTGAAATTCTCTATTTCTTTAATATAGCCCTCTAGATTCTGGGGCATATATTGTAAAAGTGGGTTTCCCAAAACATTAAGATTCATTTTTCTGACTAATAGATTGGGAATGTGCCCCCCCTTTTTTTGCATTGCTAGTGCTTATCAATTTGGAGGGGAAAAATTAAATCAGAACGACCAAGAATTTTAAACTGCAATCCTATGTTGTAGAAAAGTGACTGAATTTCATGAAATCTAAGAAAGATAGATGTGAGACTATTTCGTGAAAAAAATAGAAAGAAGATATGAAAGGCTACCTAGAAGGGTTCAAGATTTTGGATAGTAAAACAGCTCTCACTGGTTATGAGCCCATCAACCTTGAGAATATGTAGTGTGGTCACTGTTGTGGCCCAGCAGGATCCGGTTGAGCTGCTGATGGACTCGGATAGCGAGGAACCATATGAGTCTGCCAGGGAAGATGTGGAGGACCCTGGCAGGGTTCAGATTCAGAGCAGGGACCAGATAGGCTGGTTGGCCACCAGGAGGCGCCTGAGACATGGAGCAGTGGGGAGGACTCAAGGCAGTTTGTTCCTGATGCCAGACAAAGAAGGGCGGAGAAACGGAAGCAGCAGCTGTGGAGGCAGAATCAGAGACAATAATTAAGCCCAGGTGGTTGTGGCTTGGCCCCTCCCAAGAGAGTATATAAGTAAAGAAGTGGGGATGAGTCATTTGCAAGACACAACCATTTTAAACTGTATTGGAATATTCTGTCTGTTGTGTATCTGTGCCTGTTGGATTTTCAACTAGCCTTCAGCCAAAGGAGTTGATAAAGCCATGATTAAAGAGTGGCAAACAGCCAAGCCTGTGTCTGGGTGATTTGCAGGTCAAAGGGGGTGAGGGTCAGAACAGGTCACTATACATGGAAGGTCAGTTGCCTCCATAAACTTATAAAGTCTATAAGGCTTCTATTCCCCCCTTCCTTTCTAGTTTTATGTAACTCTGAGGGTCAAAGTCAGTTCAAAGGGGAGACTCATGCACTGCAACAGTAATTATGATAAATAGCTAGAAAGAACAAGTACTGCTACTGATTGCAGGAAACATATCAGATTAATTCTGCTAAGCTATATTGCTGCCAGGCAGTTGATGACTGCTCCTATCACCAGAAGGCTGGAATGTGGAAAAGTTTCTGGCAGGATACTAATTCAACCGTTCCAAAATACAGATGCTATTGTCATATCAGTAAGAAGCAGAAACATTTATAAGAATAGAAAGATGCCTAAGCTTCTTCTTTGGGCATGAAATTATACCTGGGGAAAAGGAATGAATTCTACAAAATACTCAAACAATATTAACTATATTGTTTGAGTATTTTTTAGAATTCATTTCTTTGTTCCTGGTCCTCTATTCTTGGGCATCAAGGTTTGGATGACCAGCTTCTTAGTCTTTTATTCCAATCCAAATTCACATTGGAAGGGGCATGAAAGGGCTACCTTCATGTTGAGTCAAGCAAAATAACAACCATACAAATCTGAGCTGGCTTGTCATCTCAACCCCATTCATCATCCAAACAGTGCAAATCACCCTTAGCTGGGCTTTGACTTAAAACTGAAAGTTTTTTAATGATGAGTTGAAAGTCATTTTCTTCAGGTCATCCTAAATGAGCTTAGTCTAGTCAAAAATCTTTACCAGATGGTTCTTTTGTAATAACTGTAGCAAGAGTAAGAATTAACAATTCATAGAAGAGGGAATGTTATGAAAGCATTAAGCCCCTTTTCATGTGTAATTTAATTATTGTGGGAATAATTGTAAGAATGAATTGTAAGAACTCAATACAAAACAAGTATCTTCCATGGGAACCAAAATAGGATCTGGACTCACTATGAAGCAAGCTTATTAACCCAACTCAACCTATGAGCAGTCAGCAAAATAATTGTTTATTAACTTATAGGGGGAAAAATCCTTTTTTCTGTTGATGTGTATGCCCTTTGCCTATAAGATTGCTCAGTGGAAGAATGGAGAAAAGCAGAGTGAGAATGCTGGGCAATTCAGCAAGAAAACTGATTTTGGTTCCTGCCTCAAACATAATTTCAACTTGATTGATCTCCTCTTAGGTTGGCAGTGATGACTCTTTCTTATCATTACTAATATGGATTATTGCAGTGTATTTCTACCATAGGCTGCCTTTCAAGACCATCCAAAAACTGCAGTTGATTTAAAATGTAGTTTTAAATGCAGTGATATAAGAGTCTTTGTGTACTTTACTTTGTGTAATTCTAGGTATTTGATTATCCCTTCTGCAAAGTATTTGTCTAATTCTTCCTCAATAGTGTTAAAGAACTGGGGGGAAAAAACTAGAAAAGCCTGTGCAGATATTTAAACATGTGGACACACTCATATACAACATTGGTAACACTGCCTCTATCAGCACATTTTGTAGTTCACTGCTCTTGGAAAGTGTTATCTGTTTGCAATATTTAATTATATAATAAGTTAGTATTGATAATGTCACATTGATAATGTCAGATTGATTTTTTTTAAAATACAAGCTACTTCTACCTTATTCAGCAGGAAACTACCAATAACGTTTTGTCTGTTGACGTGAAGAAATTTAAACCTTTGATTGCATCTCTTATTCACCTCTATAATTAACTTCAATTATTAAAAAAAATCTTTATAGAAGGCAAATTATTGTTTCAATTCTCTTACTGCTTTCCAAAGTTCAATTAAAAAGTCACACCTTTTACGTTCCTATGTACCTCTCCCCCCCCTCCCTATCTTTCTTTCTTTCTTTTTTTCTTTCTTTCTTTCTTTCTTTCTTTCTTTCTTTCTTTCTTTCTTTCTTTCTTTCTCTTCATTTAATTAAGGAGTTATTATGCAATGTGGAGACTAAAAGTTTTCCACAATTTTTTTTTCAGAACAAAAAGGAACTCTTTGGGGGAATAGAAAAGTTTCACAAGGGTGTTCAGAACCTGTGCTAGAAACAAATCCAGTAGTCCAATCTTTTTTGTTTATGACTGATTCTTTCCCCCAAATGAGATAAATTGCAATTCTAGGTACTGAGTATACTGTATGAGGGGGCTTCTGACTACATCCATCTATGTGCATACTGTACATGCATCTACATTTCTTGTCAGCCAGACTTCAGTAATATGATGACCAGAGGTCATCTAGCCTTTAAAGTAATATTACATAGCTACTGAAGCAAACCTTTAATTCTGAGTAATGAACAATGTCTATTCAGGAAGGATAGTTCTTATGTGAACTAGTCTTTCTTGCCCTCAATGATGTTTTGACTCAATGTTGTATAATGCTTAAGATGATGGCTGAGACCAGAAGATCCAGTTTTAAATCTCTACTTTTTGATAGAACTCTCTAATGGACTTAGGACAACCTTTTAAACCAAGCATTCTTGTAGAGGAAAGGTAACATATTAGTTTTATTATGATTTTAATAATTCAGTGATGATAATCATAACTCAAGTGGTACTAAATGTGATAACAAAATAAAAAGCAATTCAAAGGAAACAGTAATTAAACTGAAACTGATTAAGCCACAGAGTATAATGTCTGAATGCCAGTTATGTGATTTATACCATTAAAACAGTATAGATCACAATTTGAGTTTATAATACAAATAAAAAGGAAGATATTTTATGGATGTAGGTAACCAGAATTATTCTGTTCACAATTTTGCCTATGGTGCAATGTAACCTTCTAAGCACAGCTGGAAAGGTAAAAGAAAACAGAATTGGTTCACTGTGCTAAAATAATAGAAATTGCATCTTTATCGGCTTCTAGAGCTCACCTTGAACATAACAATGTGAATAATAAAAATCAGATAGTTTAACTAAGAATTGTAGCTTCCTCCAAAAGTTTTCCAGCTCATCCATCAGCAAGTGCTTTTTTTTTACTGGTCACATGTTATAAGTGACTGGCCAGGAAATGACTACATTTCTCCTCCTCAGCAGGTCCTTTCCAGTTACACAAAAAAGGTATATTTACATAATTACATAATCCAATGTGCAGCACCTTTTGAAGGTTTCCAGCTGTGAAACCTTTATGTGAGTGGCGGGTGTTGCTGCTCACACAAATGGAGCTTCACACAAGCATGCACAACTGCCCACCGCTCACGCCAATGGAACTACATGTATGGAACCATTTCATCTCCACTATACCATTTCAGGCAAGTGGCCCTCCAGTCTCTTCTTAAAATCTCCTGTAATGGAGCTCCCACAACTTCTGAAGGCAAACCGTTCCACTGGTTAATTGTTCTCATTGTCCTATGGAACATGGTTGGTGAGAAGCTGAATATGTATTCTGGTGTTCAGTCAGCTCAAATAAGTACCAGGGACATTTCCTAGCATTTCTTCATGAAGAAAATTTATCTCCAGTCTCCACTCACCAAAAATAAGAGTTATCATAGGACAGAAAGAAAATAAAAAAAATCTAAAATACATTTTTTGCATATTAAGTTTTTTTATTTTTCCATTTTCATAACATATAATCACATGTATACTATTACATAGCCAACATCATATTGCATTATTAAATGTTTACATCAATTCATCTTACCATCAGCTCCCAAAAACAATTATTGGCACTTCTGCTCTCCATACAACATATTTGTACCTTATCCATCACTTTATTCTCCCTCTCTTCTTCCCCACCCTACCTCCTTTCTTCCTTCTGTCGTCCTTCTCTTCTCTACTTCCCCTTCCTCTCTCCTTCTCCTCTCTCCCCTTTCCACTCCTCCTTTCTCTCCTTCTCTTCCCTCCCTGCCCTCTCTCCTATCCCTCTCTTCTTCCTTTACCTCTCTCCTCTGCTTCACACTCTTCATCTCATTTACTTGGTGTATTTCAGCTTCTGAGCTAACTCCATTTTATGTAGATGGTGTTTATAATTTCTTTTCAATATACATATTTAATTTTGACATATATCTTCCTCCTCCTTTTTTAAAAAAGAGAACAAAAAAGTATACGTAAAATACAATTTAGACTTTAAGAAAAAACCATTTTGTCAGGATTATCCCTTATTTTATATTTATAATGTATTACACTTTCTAATGAAATTTTTAACAGTGGAATCTAGCACTAATTAACCTTAACCTTTTTAATAGTACTTGTGTAATAAAATAATGATATAGTTTAAAGTATTATTTTGACTTATGAAAACTGTTCTTTTTAAAAAAAACAGCAACCAGATAGTCTTGCTTAAAAACGTTTTTTTTTTTAAAATCCAAATATAGTGATGTTGAATTTCTACTCATAAACTTTTGTAATGATGAGCATAGAAAAATCAAACCACATTCTCTGACTCCCCAGCCCCACCCCCTTTTAATGGCAATATCCTTCTACTTGGCAGCAGGAAGTATTCTGGCAAGAGAAATGGAGGGTTGTACATTATAAACAAGCACATTCTGAATTGTTTCAAGAATTGAGATCATTTTTAGTCCCAGAGCTTGGGCTGAGTGGGCATTATATTTTGTAGTCTTTCTTTTTGGTCCATATCAGCATTCCTTCTTTCTTAATCAACTCCTTAATCTATATATTCAGTTATATCGTTTTAATTGGGGTTGATGAGTTCTAAACTTGATACTTAACAGCATTATATTCATGCTTGAATGAAAATTAAATGGTTAAGGCTATCAATAGCAAATGAGGAATGCCATTAGTATATATATTTCCTCCCCAAAACTGCAATCATTGGTCTTTTTTTTAAAAGCTATCTCTCCAGACTTTTCCAGTGGAAAACTACCAAGCAAAACAGATCATCATCAGTCATCATCATCTACATCATCATTATCATCACCATCATTTTAGCCATTGTCTATCCACTTCAAGATGAAGGTATTTTCCGCATGTTTCCAATTTGTATGGTCTTAAGCTTTCTTTTGCCAATTGGGCCCACAATTGTTTGATTTGAACTGATATGAACCAAAATAACAAAAACAACATAGCTGTAACAGTATATCTCCTTGATTCATCTTCATCATTGTTTTAAAATTGTTTTAAAAGTAATGAACGCCATGTAGAATGCAGAATGTGGCTAGTTGTTGGAAACAAACAAGCACAATTCCAAAAGGATACTTCATTGTCTGTCTTCTAAATCAAAGAATTTTAAGAGACCTTCCACTGGACTTTATCAGTAAAATGAAAATGAGTGCTTAGAAATTTCAGCTAGGAATCTATTCCTGGAATAGAGGAGTGGACAAATGAACTTCACCCCTGTTGTGAGACTTCTACTTGCTTGAAAATTACATAAATTCTTTATATAGAGTTAGGGGAGAATATAATTCTCTCGTAAATAGGAAAACTAATTTCAATCAAATGATATGTGGCAGATATGAGCTTGTGAGCCACATTGGCAGAGTAACTTGGTGCACATCACCAGACGCTTCAGGCTAACTAACTTTTTATTTGTTCCAACTTTTGAATTAGACGACTGAATTGAAAGCAATATAGAAGTGAAATTTTGGGCAACTGAACAGGGGAGTTTATTTCTACCAGCAAGTAAAAGCAACAAGTCCCTGTGTTGTCATGCATATGTCCATATAGTTTTCTTGGCAGCAGAACAAAAGTAATTCTAAATTTTTCTAAAATTCTAAAAAAAAGGTTATCTTTACAAGTACCTAGACAAAGTTTTGCTTTAATTGCACAAGCTATTTTGGATCCCCCCCCATCCGAATGTCCTTTTTTCAGAACTTTCCTAATTCAGAAAGAACCCTGTTATCAATAGTGTTGTGACATAAGGTTTCATTCTTGCCTTCTCTTTATTTATCAACTATAATTTCAGTCTTTTTGACTGAAAATGTTGATATAGTTCTCTGACTCTAAGAGGCAATCACATTAAAGAGCTGGATCATTTCTTCATTCCAGGAATATTACTGGTTTATTTCCCATTAATCTGAATATAATGTCTTTCTAGAATATTTAAAGATAAAATCCAACATGCACTCATTTTATTGAGTGTTTAACTTTCGGTATGTAAAAGCAAATTGCATAAATAAATAAACATATAAAGTGATTCCAATACTTTCCCAGATAATAACATTTTACAATTTCCCTGGCAGGTATTCAGGTTTAACACTGTTGCATCTACGAGGATGTGGAACTCAAAATCTATCATTAAAATAAATTCTTTATGTGCTTATGAATTATATTTTGCAAAGTCATGATTTTGATAGCTACAATTAACCTATGCAAGTCCAAGATATATAGAGGCAGACATTATTATTGTTGAGCACATTCAGAAATGAGGTTGGTTATAATGCAAAAAGAGCTTCTCAATTCTTGAGAGAGTAATTTTATTACCATTGTTGTTGAGAGATTAGTAATTAGACACATTGGCAATAATCCATCTATTCACATAACACATGCAATCTGCTGGAGCATGTCCATATTGCTTTCTGAATGGGAGAGTCAACAATCTTTCTCTCTCAATCGGGTGCAGCTAGGAAATACAACAGATGGCTGGTTTTATATATATATTTAAAATAACAACAAAAAAAAACACAAAAAGGAATACAATGCAATGGAATAGCAATAGCACTTAGATTTATATACTGCTTCACAGTGCTTTTACAATCCTCTCTAAATGGATTACAGAGTCATCATATTTCCCTCAACAATCTGGACCCACATTTTACTGACCTCAGAAGGATGGAAGGTTGAGTCAACCTGGAGCTGGTAAGACTCGAACTGCGGAACTGCAGACAGACGGCAGTCAGCAAAAGTAGCCTGCATTCTAACCACTGCCCCACCATGGATCTATTAAATAAGATGTAAATTGTAGAACATATTATTATTTAATGTCATCAGAACAATAAACAGATACAATTCCATACATAATTATAATTACAATTCTCTATATAATTATGTAATACATGGTTATCATATTCTTTTAAAACCTACCGTACCCTATATAAATCAATCTCATATTTACTTATATTTATCCATGCAAAATTTATATTTTTAGAAATCTTCTGATAATGCAACCAAGTCTTCAATTCATTCAGTAAATAGCACCATACATTTATCTTTCCTAAAGACTTGAAGAAGCTTCTTGGATGAGAAACGAAATGTTTTCAAGGAAAAAAAGAAAGTCCAGTTGCCTTTTGAAAAAGCACTTTTGGGGCAGCCATGACCTGATGATTGAGAATCTCCATACACATTTATTTTTCCCATGTTGCAGTAACAGTCTTTTAAAGTCTAATTACCGTTCTGTCCAATCTTTCATTAATAAAGATTTATCCTGTTCCATTAAATGAGCCTCCCTCTAGAAAAGTAATATCTGTCTTTAAATAAGCTAAAATTACATTTTGTTTTTTAGGTTATCATCACCTTTTTAATGGAATTCTAATTTAATACTAACTAATTCATCCATTAATTTTATTTTCGCCCACTAAACAACGTTTTTTTCAATACCAATTTGTTATATGATCTCTGGACCAATAAATATCTAGTAATGAAGTTTACTATATTTAAATATTTATCAAATTTTCTAATACTGCTTATAGACATACAAACATCAGAGTAATTCAAATTCATATTCAAATGGGGTTGCATTATGTATAGAATCCATACTTAAAAGAAAGATGTGGGTATGTGCAATAAATTAAAATAACAAAGTAACCTTGTTATAAAAACTGCAAAGAATCCTAAAAGAAAACAAGGAAGGAAAAAGAACCACACGATTTCTGAGTGAGATAGCATATACTGTATAGCATAAACTGTACATAAATATACAGAACAGTTTCAAACCAAGTATTTAAATTCTGATAAAGACTTAAATTGGCAGTATGCCCAGACTCATTATCGTGGAGTTGGTAACAGAACAGGAGGGAGTACTTTTACAGTGAGACTTTTCTCCTCCCTGCTCCCACTTTAAAAATTGCTATGAAATGAAGCACAATCAAACTTACCCATCATCCAATTTCAGCTCTAAGGTAAAAGCTTCTGAATTAACGGGTTTATTAAATCTCTGGATCTGATCTTGATGACTGATGCAGAATGTTGATGGGAAGCACATTAAATTGTAGTTGTGTTGTTTTAGTGACACTCGAGTCTTCTCTAAAGCATCTTCTTTTATCTTAGACTTCCTTGGTGAGATCAAGATACATTGATATGTGGAATTCTTGGTGCTCTCTGTTTTTTTCTTGCCGTTGTTTTCTTGCCGTTGTTTTCTTGCCATTGTTTTATTATCCAACTAGTTACCCCTTAGTTGGGTAATGAACTCTCTGCAAGAAAACAAGGCAGCTCACAGAGCATCAATGATTGCACAGTCCAACCCTAAACTACAAATAGTTCCTACTATAAGTGTGTATCTTTGTTTAGCTAGAACTCCACTTGAACAGAAATTTTATTGATTCCTGGTGAAATATATGCAAAATCCCATCTCTTGTAGTATCAAGAGGGATCTGCACCATAATGATGTTGGAACTAATTTTGTTTTTTTGCCCTATTGAAGGAATTTTAAATGCATGTTCAATTTCAAGAGGATAGTCAACGGAGGAGCTTTCTAAAATAATATCCCTAAATGCAGTGAGGTTTGATTGATTAGTGGGATTTTCAATATCAATCACACATACACTTTTCTTCCTCAGTTGTGATTCTAAGTAATTTGTTTATTCAAAATATTATGACTGGCTTGATTTACTGTCTCATGGGCTTTTAAACAATCTTCATATCTAGACATTTTTTTCTTACATCTTTTAAAAATCATTCCTAAGCATAGTCAGATCTTGAAGTTGGATCAGCTTCAAGACTTGTAGACTAGCCAGGATCTATTTTAACAAGTTAGTAGAGGTACCCTACCATCTTTCCTGGCTCAGTCAATAGAAATGCAGGTGGAATTAAACCAGCCGTTGACCATATAGGTCTAGATGCAATGCCAATATCTTGTTTTTCACCACATGGAGGTCAAGAAAGAAAGAAAGAAAGAAAGAAAGAAAGAAAGAAAGAAAGAAAGAAAGAAAGAAAGAAAGAAAGACCCAGCTCTGGGAATGAGAGCAGTTGAGAGGTAGAGATGCCTGGTGTACAGGCAAGACATTATGCATAGAGACACCCACTTTGTTTGAGTACTTGATGCACCACACAAACTTGATGCCCATTACTCACAATGCACGGAACCAACAGTAACCCACTTTCCAGAGTCACCCAACTTGCTCCTGCAGGTTTTCTTCCATGGACATGCTGTTACTGAGTTCTAAATACTTTGTAAAAGGTAGAGCCTAATGCTGGGAAAGACTGAGGGCAAAAGAAGAATGGGATGACAGAGAATGAGGTGGTTGGATGGAGTCACTGAGGTAATAGGCGTGAGTTTAAATGGACTCCAGAGGATGGTAGAGGACAGGAAGGACGGGAGGAACATTGTCCATGGGGTCATGATGGGTCAGACACAACTTCACAATTAACAACAACAACAAAGTACAAAGTGCATCAGTGGTAGGTTCGTCGTCCCGTTCCAACCGGTACGGTTGGAACGGGGCTGACGACGTCCTCGTACATGCACGCAGTTCACGCATGCGTCTTAGCACCTGTGTGATGCTCAAGCTGCTCGCGGAGAATCGCGCAGGCGCTGTATGTGCTATGCGCCTGCGTGGAAGCACAGAAGCCTTCAAAGACTGATAAGGAGCGTGGGCGGGCAGGTGGGCCCTTCGCTGTTCCTGGAAGTTACTTACTTCCGGGTTCACCGACCAACTGGTCTGCGCGGACCGCCGCGGACCGGTTGAAACCCATCCCTGAAGTGCATATATTCTAGCAGAAAACTCTAAATGTACAATAATATTGGCTAGTGAAAAATAAATTGATTGAAAGTTGCAGCTTTTTCTTTTTATTGGTTCCCACTTCTCTTTTATAGAATAATTACATTTCTGAAATATTCATGTTCTGCTGTATAGACTGTTTTTTTCTGATTTGAAGAAATTATCTTAACATCTCTTAATATTAACTATCATACAGTATAAAGATAATAAATTAGAAACAAAGAAAAATATTTTATTGTGGTTTTAGTCCTAACCTCTATCCTCCCTTAATAATTACAGCATAATGAGCCCAGGAATATATAGGAATATTGAATATGGATCAAATTGTCTGTACCATCAACCTGATGAACAGGTACAGGAAAACTGAAACCCAGAATAAATGGCAAAACATTACAGCACTGTTAAGAATCATACTCATCTCATACCCTTAAACAGAAAAAAAATCAAGTTTTTCATTCTTCATATCATCATGATTGTTCTTCATCACCATCAACACCACATACTAGGTCACCCAATTTTAAGAAATATACTAATTTACATTTCTTAAAATTTACATGTAGCCTTATATGAGGGTTTGATACTATACATTTAATGAAAATACCCTTTGTATATCACAGTTCTCAGTTTATGATGTGCAGTTATTGATTCAATACAACCTATGATGTATTGGCTTATCATTTCAGAGATATTTTCTTACCTAAACAGCAAAACTGGTAGGCAAAAAAAATCATTGGGAACTGGAGTGACTTCCATTTTTTTTTCAGATTCTCCATTGAGTTTCCTTGTGGAAAATGACTGGAAGCATTGAAAATCATGATCACATGACCATGGTTGACCAACGTAGAGTGGTGTTGCTGAAGCAGATATAACTTTGCGAAGTTTCGGTGCCACAGAAGTGATGGGTCCTGGATTTTGGATGCATTCTTTTAAGTTTGCTGATTTGAAGTATACGTTGATTTAAGAATTGTTGCTCTGTGATGTACCATTTTGTCCAACTGAAGATTACAAACACACAAACAGGAAATATTGAGTAGTACATAGCTATAAAATGTTACTTCCTGAAGGGATCACTATATGATTGCTTCTGAGGTTATACTTCTGTTAGAGAATGAACACACACAAACGCACACATAGATGCAAATTTGAGAAAATGGAGCATGTTCATTCAAATCAGACAGAATGTCTTAGGGAAACCATTTTCATGATGGATTAATATCACTAGTTCTTTGCTGTAAAACAGACTGACTGCATTTTAAATTTCCAACACAATTCAATTTGTGTTATTTTATAGTGTCCTTAGAAATTTACATACATTTACTATAAATATTGATAAACTCGTGCAATTACCATTCTGACTCATTTTTCACTCTGTTCCGGAAAATTTCATCCTCAGATTTCATAAATGGCTTACCAATGGATGAGAGCCATTGTTGTAATCAGCAGTTCTTTAGAGACTGATTGTCAAAGCAGGCTTTTTAATTCATATGAGTTGCTGATGTAGCTAGATTAAAAAATAAAGGCGGACAGCAGGCACTGAAGTAAATGAAGAAAAGCCAGAGGAATACTAATACAGTGTTTAATACAGGAATACTAATACAGCACGGATGGGAGCTCACATCTCCTGCCAACATAGCAGTTTGAAAGCATGCAAATGAGAGTAGATAAACAGGTACCACTATTATGGGAAGGTAACAGCACTCTGTGACATCATCTTCAAACAGTGCTGGCTCAATGGACTCCTCTTTTTATGTCCCCCTGATAATTTGTTCACCGGCATTCTAGAAATGCTCCTGAAAAAAGAATATTTTCCAAAATATATGAGCCAAATACACGTTGTTGTTTTTTACTGGTACTTGGGATTCATCTCTCTTTTCCTTAATTAGGAAATGATAGTTTTGTTTATGATAAGGTAGAGAAATTGTCCCCTTCCTTGAGTGGTTGGAATATAATCAATTGACTTGCTGGCTAGACAGATGGGTGTTGGAATCCAGCAATCCTGCAGGTTCCCCTCCTGTAATTTATGGCATTTTGGAACTATGTATTTATCTAATTAAATTCGATATTGTACGACTCCAAATTATTCTAGGTGATTCTCAGGTAATAACTTAAACCCCACTACAAACTAAAAGCAGGATACTGGACACAATATACAAACAGATAATAAAAACAACAGTGATAATATAAAATTGCCAACCAAATTTCCACATTTTATTTATTTTTCTCTGGCACTGAAAGAAACATTTTAGATTCTTTATCAACTAAAGTTCTCAACTTATTCTTTCCATTGTTCATTATTTGTTTCTAATCGATTGTGGTATGCTCTTATACTGTATTGGAATGAACGTTTAAAGAAAACCATTTCCACCCATGACCATTCTTGAATTTGCTGTGGGAAAAATCCAACCATTCTAAATGTCAAGATACCTTCACGATGCTCTAACAGTTTATAGCTGAGTCACACAATGTGCTAATAGTCAATTAAAGTGGTTAGTTGAGGAGGAAAGATTTTGCGTCTGTATACCAATCTGTAACATCCATATGTTGATTGGGAACCTGACCTTTGGCCAAGTTCCCAATTGTGTGGAGAGCTTATATGTGTGTGTTTATGGTTTCCAATTGACATTCCTAAGAACCCAGGATTGTCAAGAATGGAAACTGGGAAAGTTCACTTTGAATAAATCTGACATTTCCACTGTCTACCTAAATAGAATTTGCAAAATATGCTCTTGCAGTATTCCTAAGTACTATCAGTAAGCGTTGGATTTGCTCTAAGGAGAGAAACTAGTTTTGTCATGAATATATCCCATCTTAATTTGTTTAAGTCATTTTTATAATACATCTATGAAAATGTGAAAACCCTGCCTAATCCTAATCTTTCTCTCTCTCTCTTTGCATTTATATCAACACTCTTAAACCTGCTTTCCCACTCCTCTCTGTTTAAGAAATCTGATCTCTGTAGTATTTCATCTTTCTGTCTAGGAAAGATTGTAGTAACATTTATCATTTTAGTTTCCCCTTTATATATTTTTGTCCTTCTATAATAACCTTGACATGGAATTTAGACTGAACACTGCACTGAAAAGATACATTGCTTATGATGCCAATATTTTATTTTTCATGCCTTTCAGAATAGATTCTAAACTGATTTTTTTCTTTCCACTGAGATAACACCATATAAAATTGTTATGCTTTCCCATCATAAACAGAGTTGGCTATTCAAAGTCAGTTTAAGCTGCCATAAAGAAGCAGGAATCAAACAGTTGATAAATGAAAGTGAGGTGGTAGCTTCACAGAGAGAAAGGATGAAGATGGCCATTGATGGCAATCTGTGAAAATGGGGCTATGCAGAATACTTTTTTCTAAAAAAAAAAAAAAAAGAGCAATATTTTTTAAATGAAGCTATCCATTTTTTTTTAAAAAAAGAACAAAATAATTGGTTCTGGTAGGTTGGTTTCTATTTCTTGATATTCTGTGGTTAGAAGTGGTTAGAATGCAATATTGCACACTAACGCTGCCCACTACCAGGAGTTCAATCCTGACTGGCTCAAGGTTGACTCAGCCTTCCATTCTTCCCAGGTCAGTAAAATGAGGACTCAGATTGTTGGGGGCAATATGCTGACTCTGTAAGCTGCTTAGAAAGCGCTATGTAAGTCTAAGTGTTATTGCTATTGCTATATTCATATTTTTATTTTCCCATTGAAACTGCTTTGATTTTTTCCCTAAGAACTGGAGAATTGGAAAATAATTAGGAACCAGAATAATATCATGAAAACCTGGACAGGTTCAAATTCAGCTATGAAGTTCATTTGGTGGCTTTAGATCAGGGGTGTCAAACTCGTGGCAACATAACATCACGTGACATATTGCAACATTTCCCCCCTTCGCTAAACCAGGGGTGGGCATGGCAACCGTGTGTCGCATCCAACCCATGGGCCATGAGTTTGACACCCCTGCTTTAGACCAATCACTCACTTATCTCATAGCTTGATTGTGGGACAAAATGAGTGGAGGACAAACTTTCCAGAGCTTTGAGCTCTTGAAGAAAAGATGCAAATCTATCAACAAACAAAGGATTGCAGATGGATCAGACCCTAATGATTGACTTATTTCCTCTCATGAGTAATCATAAAACAAATAAATACTTTCTCTTCTCAAGTTTGTTTGATTGGCAGTAATAGGGACCAAGTTTTACATACTGTTCTGTCAATCAGATCTATCAAGTAAGCAGGAGTCTCCCTAGGTTATTTTCATTGATCCTTGGTGCATGAAAATAACCTCTTCTGCTGCATTTTGAACAGAGAAACTGACTTGTATTCTTTGTTTTGAATCCCTGTTGTATGTTATAAAAAGTACAAGCTAAAAATATAAACTAAGGGGGAAAAAGAAAAAAAATGTATCTTATATTTCCTACTTTTCAAGAGGTACAAGTTTACCCATGACTTTATTACTGTATTATGATGAATAGTGTTTGCTCTGTTTTCCTGTTTAGCCCATCACTGCTAGTCTTGAATCATCTTCTTTGTTTCCCTAAGCAAAGTCATATAAATAAATACATAAATAAATGCATGCATGCATAAAGAAAAGTCCCTAATGATAACGATGCATCCTTCACAATTGATACTAGTCAAAGCATAAGGAAACACAACAAAAACATGTCAGAAATGTCCATTTTGATATTCCCCAAGATGCTTTCTTGATGTATTTAAATGTAAGCTTCAAATCTGTCATTCTCTCAGCGGTGCAACACTTCACTTTCAGAATATAAAAATAAATGGTTAAAAGTTTATTCACGTAACAATCTTTTCTTGTTGATGAATGTCAAGGGGCATTGTGAGTTAAAAAGCCACGACAGGCAAAACAAAAGCCTTAGGCTTGTTGGTATGTTATATTTTTATTTGAAATTTTATTCTATACTCTACACTGGGCCCTTAAAGTTTTTCTTATTTTTAGTTTATTACATTATGTAACAATGCATTGTTTAAATGCAAATATAATTTAGCTCTAGATTTTTGTAACCTTTATGTGAGGAAGCTATTCCTAATCATCAGTAATAGTTTTCTACTGTATAATCCCCAAGTGAGGAGATCACTATATATCAATTACGCTGCAGCCTCATTTCAGCCTGAACAAGTGTGTGCTATTTGTGATATTTAGGAAGGAACTATCTGTTTCATTTTGAAAAGTGCAGAAATAAGAAAAAAAACAGAATCAGACAAAACAGAAAACAGGATCACCAACTGTGATCTTTCCTGCCAGCGGGCACAAGCAAAGTCAATCGGGAAGCCAGCAGAGAATGTCACAAGTCACACTAATAAATCCTTTCTGTGTTTGTGCCCCACTGTGTTGTACATTCCCCAGCTGCCTGAATTTTTACCCCACCTTGCCATTCTACCCCTGGCCTTCCTGCATTTATGCACTGAGTGTCAGGGTTCCAAGTAAAATACCTATAGCAAACAAAACTCCGAGGCAGGTAGATTCCTCAAATAATAAGTTTATTGGATATGCAATTTTTAAGTCTTGTGGAACAATAACTGAGGAGACGGCAGGAACAGTGACAGCAACGGTTTATTAACAGAACTGTGTCAGGCAAAAGGCAAGCAAACCCCCATCTGACAGCTATTTATACTTGTAGTTGTCAGACGGGAACCAATGGAATGTCAATATTTTTCCCGCCGGTCGGCAGGTGCATCTTGGCCAATCAGAGGCCCTTCACACAGTGCCATCTGCTGGCCAAAACACAACAGTAGTTTTGGCACAGGTTGGTGAAAACCGACTGAATATTTCTGCAGTTTTCACCTAATTAAAAGTAAACGTTTGTCACTTTCCCAAAACAACTAGTCACATGGCCCAATCAAGATACAGTCCAGTTGCTAGGTGACATCAGTCCCCTCCTTCTGAACACCCGCAGCAATGTCCTTGCTTCCCAAGAGAAAGTATTTTACTTTGACTATATAACCCCAACTATCTATTCCACCCTCCCTATCCCTTGGCTCCAGTCTGTCAGCATTGAAACCTCAGTCAGGCCAGCTTCAGGGTTGACGCTGGGCCTCTCAAACCTTCTCCCAATTCCCATGAGGCCTGTGATGTTTTAGAGTCTGCCCTAATCTTATCCACTCCCTGTGGCAATGCTGCCCCTGTCCAGTTTAATGTACAGTAAGTGTTACTGGTGCCAGACAATGATACAATTTCTTCCAGGTCTTCACTTGAACTGATGATTATAAAAGCAGTACAGAAATAAGGCTTGCTGTGACTAATTTGCTTAATTGGACGTTTCATAGCTCTCAGGTGCTTTTATCTGGTTCTTAAACGAAACAGTAAATAAGTCAGCTGAAGAACAATTGAAAAATAATAATATTATATTGTACATCTGAAAGAGGGGCAAACTGCATTTAATCAGTTCAGTTTAAGGTGCAAGTTATGTAAGGTATGTAATTATGGTTGAAGATGGATGGTTATCAGTGTAGAAAAGAAAGGGGTTTGCTCGCTTGTGCTAAAAGAAGATGGAAAACTATATCCAGGGTCCCTTAACAGTAAAATAATTGCAAGTTTAAAAAAAATCCATACTGAGGCAATGCTTTTATTCAGTCACTTGAAGGTTTATTAATCATAAGGATGTTAAATAGAATTGGGGAGAGGATTGAATCCAATGCTTGAACTATCCTTCTTCACACATCTGGCTTTAATTTTCCTCAGAGGAAGGATCTGAATTACCAAAGATTGGTATTCCCAATGCCCAACACACATAGGTAATCCAGAAGGATAACATGGTCAATGATTTTGAAAACTACTGAGATATCCAACAGGACTAGTAGGATTATGTTCCCCACATCTTTGTCCTGCCATAGAATACAGGCCTGAATCCTAACTGAAGAGTGTTCAGATAATGGATGATCTGTTGTCTCTCCAATGAATATTCCTAGAAAAGTACATTAGAGATTGAGTTGCACAACTGCTTTGAGGCCTACCTCTTAAAGAGGGGTTGTGCCAATACCCTCTTCAAGGACATCAGCATCTCTGCCTGTGATACCATAGTCCAGACTCATATTTCTGTCCTCAACCAGCAGAACATATTAGCTAAATGGGACAGAGATCAAGTCCACAGGTGATACACCTCATCTCACTAAGATCTCTGTACATTTCCTCAGGTCAAATAAGTTTAAGCGTTTCCCAGGTAACAGAAGTAAATGTGATGTTTCTAATTTCAACAAATGTAAGTGATTTCATCTGCAAAGTATTCTGTTAACAGTAGCCTACAGTGCTTTTCTTGACTCAACCTTTCCTAAGATGATCAATTTAAAAAATGACTGCTGGATCTCCCTGTGCAATTGCAACAAGGGCAGCAAAGTAATTTCTCTTCCCTGTCATTATTTCCATGGTTTAGGTCCAAACTTAAGCACGACTGAATTTGCTTCTTGTTTTCCACCAATGACAGTCTAGGCTTTTGGTACTTTATTGCCAAGGATTTCCAAAGAGCTTCCCAGGACTGGTTTGCAGGGAAACCCTGCTCGGTTACCCTACAGAGTGTCTTGTCATCTTCTATGCATCTACTGGAGACCAACTGGATCTATAAGAAGCCTGAAACTCATCCAATACATACTATCATTGGAGATTTGTGGTGCCAGTCAAACCCATTATTATCATAAAATGACTTATTTGCTTTGAGATATAAACTAGGTATAATGTTTACCCTTCCCATATATTTGGCATACTTGGGATAACCCCACGGTTGTTAATGGCAAACATAAACTGTCCCAAAATCTTTCCCCTCCCAGGAATGGTAAGTTAAATTTACCCAATACTAGCAGCCTACATGTCTCAACCATTATCCCCATTGTGTCAGGATTCCAAGTAACACCCACAACAAAAGAAGACTCTGAGGCCTGAAGTTCCTCAAAGTTCCATTTTATTAGAGATGTCATATTGGTACATCTAGGAAAAGCCGAATCTGAAAGTTTCCAGGTTTTCTCCACCCAAATGAAAGTCCAAGTCCCTGTCCTGAACCCACATGTATATCACATGGCCTAATCAGGCACCATCCCAACTGGAGATGCCTCCTAGTCATGCCCTTCCAGGTGCAGGGTAAGATGTCCTTGACTCTCTGAGAAAGGAATGTTATTCTGACTATATATCTCTCATACTCCATATAATCCCTCCTCCCAATTTCCCACAACATTAAATATGGCAGGCTGGAAAGCCCAATGTAAAAGATGGCTTCTTGATCTGACATATTGGTAGGGTGGAATGATTAGGAAAGCTGCTATGTAGTTTGAAACATGATATAACTGCAGCATCCCCAGCTCGTTCCACTGTATGGCTGCTCACAAATGGTGATCATCAGACTGTTCCCTTGCAGTTAAGGCTGATACAATACCTGAAACCCAAGTGGCTATAATACATCCAGGTAGGCACCTCCTATCTTTGCTCACCCTGGTTTCAACACAATGAACAACACAATATTCAGGCCAAATCTTTCTGATCTCCTTTGCCACACTCCCTGTCTTCCACTGTAATTTCCTCAGTCTATCTCTGTCATGTTCAGTACCTCCAGTCCCCTGCTTCTTCCCCTATTACAATGTCAGGGAGGAAGACTATATCAGGGCTGTCAAACTCACAGCCTGTGGGCTGGATGCATCGCACACTAGCCACACCCTATCCGGTTCAGCAAAGGTGAAAAAAAGTGATGATGCATCATGTGACTATACTGTGGCGATGCAAGTTTGACACCCCTGGTCTATATATTCTCAGCGTTCTCAAGAAAAAAATTGTAAACATAGTTTCTGCTGATGAAACTTGAAATAACAATCTGTTTGTAATATAAGCCCATAATAAATGAGTTTATATTGTAAATTGGTTGTTACTTTTTACCAGCAGAAATTTTGTTTTGCAGTTAAAGGTTCCCCTGCACACATGTGTAGTTGTTTCCAGCTCTAGGGGCTATGCTTCATTTCTAAGCCAAAGAGCCAGCGCTGTCCGAAGACACCTCCATGGTCATGTGGCCAGCATGCTTAAATGCCAAAGGCACGTGGAGCACTGTTACTTTCCCACCAAAGTGGTCCCTATTTTTCTACTTGCATTTTGTATGTGCTTTCAAACTGCTAGGTTGGCAGAAGCTGGGACAAGTAATGGGAGCTCATCCCGTTATGCGGTGCTATCGAACTTCTGAACTGCCAACTTTCTGATCGACAAGCTCAGCATCTTAGCAACTGGGCCACCACGTTCCTGTTTTACAGTTACTTCACCACAATTAATAGTGAAGTTGAGAAAATAAATCTAACAAACCAACCTTTTTTCCTCTGTCATTTGGATGTATTCAGGATCAAACCCAATTAAGCAGAAGCTGACACCCTTGTCCATCAAACCCAAATTAACCTTGCCCCATTCAAAGCACCCATTGCCAATCCCATGTAAGTCTAAGAACAGAAGCCTCCTCATCAGTTCACAGTGTAGCACAAGGGCAACCTTGAAAAAGAAACTGCTGTCTAGAGAAATCCCAACCTTCCATCAGTCAGTTTAAATTAGTGATTAAGCCATCTCAAGGTTATTGTTGTGGGGCAATTAGGAGGAGGAAGGTGTGTTGGATATGTTTGTTGTTTTGAGTTACTTAATGAAATAATACATGAGGAATATAAACAAACAGCAAACAAATAAATAAATGAGCAAGTAGGTTGATGGCCTCAACATTTCATCACCTTCACAATTAATGGCCTTTTTCAGTTTGTTGCCAGGCTGGAATGGGTAGATTGCCTAACTTCTCTAGGTTGGCATAAAATAAGATTCCTAGGACTTCATGTCTTGCAATTCCTGACTTCTGTGAAAATAATGCTTTCCCATGGTTTGAAGTCCTTTTTTGTAAAGCAGGTATCCACAAATAAAGTTTATTTAGTTTCTCAATAAAGCTTGGTTCTTCTCAGTGTTGGACTCCTCCTTCTGACAGAATCCAAACTGATGGGGTAAGTCACTGTACGGCTCACATTCTTATGGATTAAGGTTACAAAATTAAAAAAAAACATTTTCTCTGATTCTTTTACTGAGATATCACCCAGCCAACAACTTGGCGAAACACCATGTGAAAATTACTTCTTAAAAGAACTGGCTGCATTCCAAGGGCAGCTTAAAGTGCCTGATTTGATGGACATTTCATTTGGATTCTTTGTAACTTTTGGAGACTTAGCTTGCTTTACTTCTGGTTATATTATGTAACAGAAGATGAGATGGGTTTCGGTCTAGTGTGATCTAGTTTTTCTGCTGTTGATTATGAAACTGCTGCAGCAATTTGAGGCATACTTACTTTTACAATTATTAAGCGCATATAATTCAATGTTCTCAAAAGATTATATTATTAATAATTTGAATCAGCAATGGAGTACATGGTTTTACTTAAAAACCTCAAAAGAGGTAGAACTGTATCAAAATAAAGCATATTTGTCTTTTCTTGGTAAGGATCCCAGTGATTGAAATTGAGCAGTGGTGGAGTCTATCACAGCCTCTTCCACCAGCAGAAACTTCAAGAAACAAGTAATGAAACACTATGAGAGATCTTGAAGAAATTCTGGTGCTCAAATGATAGTACCATCAAGAAGAATCTCTGTTGCTAGTGGTGTAAAGTCTGCAGTGTATCTCTCTTTTTCAGAGCAGCTCATATTAAGAATTCCTCCCCAAACCTACAATTCAAAGTCAAGCAGGAGAAGAAAGAAAGGACATGGGATGGTCATCTGTGCAACTCCAGGTTCGGTGGAGAAATAAATTTCATAAACCAAAACAAAACTTTAAAATACTCTAGATTGCAGTGGGATTTACAACATAGCCAATACTGAAAGATTGATTTAGGCAAGAAAAACCAAATGTACAGGCATAGTATAGGTGTGATACCTGTCTCAATAGAACTAATTATGAGAGGGATCTTGGAATCCTAGTGGACAATCACTTAAATTGAGCTAGCAGTTTGCTGTAGCTGTCAAAAAAGCTAATGCATTTCTAGGCTGCATTAACCGAAGGATATAATCAAGATCACGTGAAGTGTTAATATCACCTTATAATTTCTTGTTAAATCACACTTGGAGTACTGCATTCAGTTTTGGTCACCACGATGTAAAAAAGATGTGGAGACTCTAGAAAGAGTGCAGAGAAGAGCAACAAAGATGATTAGGGGACTGGAGACTAAAACATATGAAGAACAGTTGCAGGAACTGGGTATGTCTAGTTTAATGAAAAGAAGGACTAGGGGAGACATGATAGCAGTGTTCCAATATCTCAGGGGTTGCCACAAAGAAGAGGGAGTCAAACTATTCTCCAAGGCACCTGAGGGTAGAACAAGAAGCAATGGGTGGAAACTATTCAAGGAGAGAACCAACCTAGAACTAAGGAAAATTTCCTGACAGTTAGAACAATTAATCAGTGGAACGACTTGCTTCCAGAAGTTGTGGGTGATCCAACACTGGAAGTTTTTAAGAAGATGTTGGACAACCATTTGTCTGAAATTGTATGGGGTTTCCTGCCTGAGATGCCTTCCAACTCTGTTATTCTGTTATTCTGATCAGGTGCTCACCCACTTTTTAGGTTTATTCTGTGTTGGATAGAAAGGGAAATCTTTGCTAAGTCTAGTTGGACTTGAAATGCAGAATGATTTTAAATGCATCCATAGAATCTCAGAACTTATTTATTTGAATGAGTGCTTTCATTCACACTCAATGGAATCACTATTTGTTCAGTTTTAAATGTCTTTTGAGCATTCACTGTATGCTAATTACATTTTTAAATAAATAGACTGATGATTTTAAAGAGGATGAGTGTTTTTGCTTAAGGACAATGCATTAACTTTTAAATATAAAATTATAACTGTATAAATAGTTCCTTTAGTTTAAAAAAACATTTTTTTAAATGGTTGAAGCTGTGCCATCAGTGCAGGAAAAACATCAGTATTTCTAGTTAGCGGACATGACAAAAGCAGAGAACATCCCAATTACTTGTCATTTGTCCTAATTACTTCTTGGAATATTTGCTGATGCTTTTGTGCTTCTGGTGACCATGACTAATTACTAGAACAATGCTAGACGATATAGCTAGAGCAATATATTTATTTTGAAGGTCAGTCGCATATTCTTGATTACAAATAACAAAGGTCTCGTAGAAGAAACATATACATTTTAAAGTTGTTAATTGTCTTTCATCCATCATGTTCCTTTTTCAAGTTTTTAAATATCTCCTGGGGATGTTCGTCATTGTTAAAATGCACGCAGGAAGGCCAAAACAAGCCCAGTTCTTAATCATCCTTCTCGGCAGACGATGAGGTAAGCCCAACTTGAATTTACGCAACTTGTCCAGTCAAGCCAATCCAGATCTGAACAAAAGGATGGCTAAAATGGATCTGTAAGCTATTGACGCAGTGGAAGGAAATAGATTTGTAGATAACTTAGCAATATGACACTATAGCAATTAAATCAATAAATAATTTGGCTATGAGCAGATGACAGGCTTATATAATTTATAAACTGTCTTTCTATGTGGACAGAGACCTTCCATTTTTTAGGATGCTAGGCTGTGGGATAAGATTCTATATGCAGCCGTGTTGGGTGTATGTATGTATGTATGTATGTATGTATGTATGTGTGTATGTGTGTGTGTATACACACACACACACACACACATATGTAGTTCTGAACATTGAAGGATGATAAACACATGGAGCTTGAGAAGACAAAAGGAATCTAATTTTATTCCAACCTCAGAGGAAGATCTAGATGAGGGAGAAGGTTTCTTCCTGACAAGTTGTTGGCCCACTGAGCCTCATTTAACGTTAATGCTGAATCTATCTGTTTCAAAAATCTAACCTATGAGATTTAACTCAACTGTCCAGAAATGCATGTAATGGTTTAATGGAGTAATAGTTTATAGCAAAGCCATAGATGGTTAATCAGGCTGGTTAGACAAGCTCCGGATTGTTGAACATAACCTACATCTTTGGTATTATTTACACAATTTATAAATACACTTTGAGATTCAATTAGATGTTTCTTTTTAAAGTAAACATGGGAAAACTAGTGTGTTTAGAATGAGGAAGACATTTCTAGCAGGAACACAATTTGGGATACAGATGAACAATTCTCACCCCTATTTGGTGCAGTTCTGATCTATTGAACTTCCCCATTGTGGTGCATGGAAAGCTCATACCTGATCCCTGAAGTCACATTACAACCCATCAGCAAAGAGCTTTTAGGCAGCTCACAGAAATAATGCAAAATAAAAATTAAAAGATAACAGCAGAAACAATGTAAAATCTGTTTTAGGCAAATTGAGGCACAGTGGTGCGAGTGTTAGAGTGGCTGAATTCTTTTAGCTTTCAACCACATGGCATGTGTATTTGCTTTGTTGGGCTTCAAGTGTGGCCATTCTTAAACCACAATAGCAAGATAATGAACAGGAAAAGTTTTTGTTTCTGCAAAAAAGGAAAACATTTATCAAAGCAATATAACAAAATCACATTATTCTTTTATCTGCAGGGAACCAAAAGTACTACTTATTTTACCTGATGATGGTAATTGTTCTTTTATTTCTCCTCTTCAGCAACTGCAATTATTATAATGTGTCTCTGAGATTTTAGAGTTTAAAGTGGGGGAGGGTGTTCCTAGTTATTTTTCCTCTCCTTTCTTGCAATTTAAATATTAGGGAAATAATTGTTACTACGGAATATTTATGAATATATCTTTGTTACTCAGAATGGGGAAATGGATAGAAACAAACAAAAGTTCCCTCTAAAACACATCCCCAAATGATTTTCCCCATCACCCGTTTTGTATTAACCAATCCCCAAATAATATTTTGTAAAGTTTTGGAAGCAGAAATAAGCCTCCTCCCAAAATATTCACATATATTTTTATAAGGATTTTCACACCTAAAATTCTATGTGTTCTCATCACACAACTCATAGCTAGAAAAACCTATGAGAAAGAAATTCACATTTTAACTATTAGGTACTTACTGCATCTATATGGCAACTAGGAGTGTTTTATGTTTAATTATCTACTTTTTTAAAAAAAAATGTCACATCAGTTTGGACTCAACAAAAATGGTTATTATTTAGCAAAACATTTGCACACTTGCAAATTTCCTGGAGGTGGTGGAGGGGGAAGAAGTGTGAAAAAAATATGAAAAAAATATGCCTGCATATGCATAGTAATGGGGGAATTATAGAGATTAATAGAAATGGTAACCAAAATATCCCTAGGTGATTTATAATGACATACCATGTCAAGCAGAACAAAATTGAAACCTTTTATCGAGCCATACTGGCTGGATTAAATTCCTTTGCATGCAAGGGAGTTTATTTCTGGATTCTGGATTGGCATACATAAAATTGTGCCTTAAAGATTGGTTTCTTGATCAATAGCCATCTGCCTGACGCAGTGGCTAGAGTGCAGTACTGCCGGATATTTCTTCTGACTCCTGGCTGCCTCCAACTTGGCAGTTCAAATCTCACCAGGCTCAAAGTTGTCTCAGCCATCCATCCTTCCGAGGTGGGTAAAATGAGGACCCAGATTGTTGGGGGCAATATGCTGACTCTGTAAACCGCTTAGAGAGGACTGTAAAGCACTGTAAAGTGGTATATAAGTGGTGGTATATAAGTTTAAGTGCTATTGCTAGTGCTATAGGAGAATAAGACTATAGAAAATTTAGACTATAAAGTTTAACTGTTATGGCAAGCGTAAGTGCAAGTGTTTCTTATTTCTTTTTTCTTCTAACCATGAAAATATGACAAAAATCAGTTCCAGTTCCCTATATGTTTGCATACTGTTGTGCCTAAAGGAATATTCATGCAAAATCCTTTAATTATTCGGTGGACAAAATTAAAAAATAATAATGTTACTTATCTAAACATGGGCAGAATGACATTGAATCGAAGCCAGCAGGAATTTCAACAAAAGAGAAACAACAGTTAAAGAAAAGACAGATCAGGTTGAGGTATGATACTCATTTTTTACTTAAATTTGGGGTTTTCTGATGTTCAGAGGGTTACATACATGTTAGGGCAGCATTTCTGCAAGTTATTGTTATATACCTTCTGTAAATTAGAGGTTGAATTGATCTATCCCAGGCCATCTAATTCATTGTAGCTCCATTTGAATAGGGAGGTTTTCCCAAATGATAGTCCACATTTTTTGCTATGCCGGTTCTTACCTGGATTTTGTCGGAAGAGTTTTCTTAAATATGTATCTTGTGGAGGAGAATCTCTGCCTTTGTTTCTGCTAAAGAACTAATCAGCAACAGCTTTCTTCTACTCTTAATGTCTTGAGATATCTCACAGTTACCAGTTCCAGAAATTACAGTCAGAGTGGAAGTTCTCCAGAAATATCTGGCTGATGCTTAAGGATGGTTGGCTCAAATATTACAGGGGATTCTGAATGTGTTGTTGATTAGGACATTTGTTGGCTCCTTGAAAGGCCTAGCTAATTATGCTGGAGGTGTCATGAATGCAAACAAATTTCTAAGGTGTAGATAAGTTCCTGCTCTCTCATAATAGAGTCATGCAACATAAATGGTATTTAGGCAGTTGTACATTTAAAATATAATTTTATTACTTTTTTTAAAGTGCTCTGAGCTCTTCTTGTTCAGTATGGCTTCTGTCCTACTATAAGGAAAATATTTTGTCAGCATTTTGGTATTTTTTTAGTTTCCCAATGATACAGGTTGCTAATTCTTTACATGATCCCTTAAGGGCAAAGCAGTGAAATTTCAGTTTTAAAATATTTGTAAGGAGTTATTACTTATATCCATGGAAGTAGCAGAAAAAGATTGATCTTATTCTAATATAGATTTTTTATCTTTCTTCCTATGGTATTCTTTTGAAAATGGTATATCTGTCATTCCATCTCTATTTTTATCATTTTTCTTTCTATCTACCTTACTATTTTATTCTTTTGCTATATTTGGTCATTCATTGCTATGACTGGAATGGAGCCCATCTGCTTATTTTACATATACAGTTCTGACATCATTCTATGTGAGCTCTTGAGGGTCAGCCTATGATATATTACTTCCTACTGAGATCACTTCATACTGAGGCTCACTTCCTACTGAGGCTCGACTTTTGGGAGCTACTCCCCCACTGTAGGGAGGGGGAACCGATTAGGTGGTTCCGCCCCAGGTGCCTGATGGACCCTCCAGGATTTCAGATGGCGCTTGGTGAGATACATGACTCCCTTGCCCACAGTCCGGTGGAATCCTTGGTCGCTGCCTGGAATACAGCGGCGGCTGAGGCTCTGGACCGGATCGCACCTTTACAGCCTCTCCACAGCAGTGGATCCAGGAGGGCCCCTTGGTTTACTGAGGAACTCCGGGAGATGAAGCGCCAAAAGAGACGCCTAGAGCAACATTGGAGGGCTAGCAACTCCGAATATGACCGAACACAATTAAGAGCCTTTATCAGGACTTATCTAGTGGCGATACGGGCGGCAAAATGTGCTCATTTTTCTGCTCTTATTGCAGCCGCAGAATCTCGCCCAGCCGCCCTGTTTAGGATAACCCGCTCCCTCCTGAAAGAGAGGGATGCAGGCGAGCCCTTACAGGGTAGAGCTGAGGAATTTGTTCAGTTTCTGTCGGATAAAGTTGCTCGGATTCGGACAGACCTGGACTCCACTTGGACAGTACCAGCTGAGATGCCGGGGGAGGGCCTTGATCAGATTTCTTGGAGCAAGTTCCAACTTGTCACTCCTGAGGAAGTGGACAAGGCCATGGGAGCGGTGAGTGCCTCCACCTGCTTACTGGACCAGCAGGGAGGTGATACAGGCTGGCTCCAGAGGATTGTTAACACTTCTCTTCAGGAGGGATCTTTCCCGCACCCTCTAAGGATGCGGTGGTGAGACCCCTCCTTAAGAAACCTTCCCTGGACCCAGCCATCCTTAATAACTATTGTCCAGTCTCCAACCTCCCTTTTGTAGGGAAGGTTGTTGAGAAGGTGGTGGCCTTTCAACTCCGACGGACCTTGGATGAAGCAGATTATCTGTATCCCTTTCAGTCGGGTTTCAGGCCTGGTTACTGCACCGAAACTGCTTTGGTCGTGCTGACCGAAGATCTCTGGCAGGCCAGGGATAGAGGACATTCCTCTATCCTAGTGCTTCTTGACTTCTCAGCGACCTTCGATAACATCAACCATGGTATCCTTCTGCGACAGTTATGGGAGGTGGGAGTGGGAGGCACCATCTTACGGTGGTTCTCCTCCTATCTCTCGGACAGGTCACAGTCGGTGTTGGTTGGAGGACAGAGATCAACCCCTAGGCCCCTCAAATATGGGGTGCCGCAGGGTTCGGTCCTGTCCCCCCTCCTATTTAATATCTATATGAAGCAGCTGGGTGAGATCATATGCCGGCACGGGATAAAATATCATCAATATGCAAATGATACTCAATTGTATCCGTCCGCCACGTGCCAACTCAGCGAAGCAGTGGAAGTGATGTGCCAGTGCCTGGAGGCTGTCAGGGTCTGGATGGGAGCGAACAAGCTTGCACTCAATCCAGACAAGACCGAGTGGCTATTGATGTTGCCTCCCAAAGATAGTCCAGACATTCCATCTCTTAGCCTGGGGGGTGAAATTTTACACCCCTCATAGAGAGTCCGCAACCTGAGTGTCCTCCTAGACTCGCAGCTGACGTTAGAACACCATCTGTCGGCTGTGACCAGGGGGGCTTTTGCCCAGGTTCGCCTGGTGCACCAGCTGCGGCCCTACCTGGACCGGGAGGCACTTTGAATGGTCACTCATACCCTCATCACCTCAAGGCTTGATTACTGTAATGTGCTCTGCATGGTGCTGCCCCTGAAGAGTGTTCAGAGACTACAGTTGGTCCAGAATGCAGCCGCACGAGCGATATTGGGTGTACCTAGATACACCCATGTTACACCCATCCTCCGCGAGCTGCACTGGCTCCCTATTGGTCTCCGAACATGCTTCAAGGTGCTAGTCATTACTTAGATAGCCAGATCCTAAACCATGTAGGGCTTTAAGAGAGACCGCCTCCTGCCACATACCTCCCAACGACCAACAAGATCTCACAGGTTGGGCCTCCTCCGGGTGCCATCGGCCGGACAATGCCAGCTGGCGGCCCCTCGGGGGAGGGCCTTCTCTGTAGCTGCTCTGACCCTGTGGAACGGCCTACCCATAGAGACCCGGACCCTTTCCACTCTCTCGGCCTTCCAAAAAGCCATCAAAACCTGGCTGTTCCAACAGGCCTGGAGCTGTTGATCAATGTCCAGCCCCACCTAGACAGAATGGATGGTGTGTTATTTTAAAAACTGTATTTTTTATTCTTAATTTTTAACTTTTTAGCTTGTCTCTGTAAACCGCCCAGAGTTCTACGGGATTGGGCGGCATACAAATTTATTAAATTTCAATTTCAATTTCAGTTTTACATGACCAGTAATGATCTCTTGAATACCATCATCATTGCCAAAATCACCACCAATCATTTGCAAAAAGTAGCTTTACTTGGGACAGCTTACGTTCTGCGATGAGTACCTTTTAACACAATCAAACAACATTTGTTTATTGTTGGTGCTTGGGATAGGTGGATAAAATGCCAAATCCAATCTAACATCTGGCTGACTCTATCACCAACCAATAATAATGCAATAATAATGCAGGATTACTGCTTTTCATCTGGTGAACATATTAGACATCAGACACAAAATTTTGTATATGGAATACAAAAATAAAAAATCTGAGAGTAAGTGCAATTTAAAATAACATCTCAATAAATATCATCAGATGTTAAATTTGTGACACATTGGAAGGAATTGGAGTTATGTATCGATTCTCCTTCAAAATGTTTTTTAAACATGTTTAAAGAAATGGCAGGTCTACTTTTAAAGCATCTCTAAAGGGATGCCAAGTTTGATGCCATAAAAATCTTAGCTTCTGAATTGTACTTTGTGGAACACCAGGTGCTCCACAGCTGGGACAAGGAAACTTATAAATGATGGCATCCTTATCCATTAGTCAAGATTGCATACACTATGCCACATTTAAAACTGCTAATTTCCCATTTTTGCCAGCAGAAAAGCAACAATTATGAGTTAGGAGGATTGGTTTTTGGAATAAATTGGGAATAGATTTTGAGTCCAGCTTTTTAACAAGATGCTATAACATTCACGGCCAGACTTCAGGTTATTTGGAACACATTTTGATATAGGAAAATGCACCCCATCTGATTGTTAGAGCATGTTATTCTCTTTGAAATAATCTACCAAAGAACATCAGGAAGCAACAAAACAAGCAATCAATATTGCAAAAGTATAACTAATTCCTTAGGAAGCTTTCGACGTGTCGTGTTTATTCTTTTGAAGGACTCGAGGTAGTGCTTTTCTGAATTTTGAAGAAAAAACAATTTTTGATCTGAAATTGACTTCTTGCCCATAATATTTAGGTGTGTGTTATGAAGCAGAAGGTACAATAAGTCAGGAGGAAAAATGCACTTTTTATTCCTCAGGGCTGAAGGACTTCAAGGAGAAGGCTGTGCTTGTATCTTTGGAATGGATTGTTGGAAACAGTAGAAGGAAAGTTCAACTGTGAATGCCTCTGATGCATCTTCAATAGTCTTCCATCCAGGGAAATGATTGTTTATTAGGAATACAAAAAGTGTATACTGAATTCGCCAAAGGAATATCTTTGGATGTCTTCCAGGTACCTTCATTGGTAGCTCCCAGGTCCCCAGTTGTGCCTACCTTTGAGATCTTTCAATTTAAACAACAGCAAAAAATCTGAATGAGATACATTGTAAAGCAAAATAAAACCCCAGTATCTAGGGTCATCATTTTGTAAAAATGCACCTGGGCCTCATATAACACTTGGCAACAGAAATGAGAAATTGTCTGAAATTCAGTTTAAAAGTGGGCCTATCTGGCTCAATTGTGTGATCCTTCAGCTGTTAGAGAGGCTGTAAAGCAGTGATGGGATTCAGACAGTTCGCACCTATTCGGGAGAACCAGTTCTTAACTTTCTAAGAGGTTCAGAGAACCGGTTGTTGGAAGAAATCTTCTTTTGGTTTTTCCCCGCTTTACAGGGCTAATCCTGTAAGAAAGGCAGGAAGGAAACATTCTGGTGTTGTTTCTAGCTTAATTTTTATTTCCCTGCTTACAGAAACTGCCTCTCCGATTAACCCTTATTACATTGTAATAGCTAAGGCAAAGTGCCCATCGACCTGAGTAATGGTCACACCCACACGGTCACATCATCACTAAGCCCCACCTACCCACCTGGTCATTAGGATAGAGAAACTGGTTGTTAAATTATTTGAAACCCACCATTGCTGTAAAGTAAGGGTGAGAGGCACGTGCACCTCTTAACAGATGTGTGGCAGAGGATATTCTATCAGTCACATTATATCATGTGAGGAAGGAAGAGCTGTGATGCTGATGAGTTTATCTCTTCAACAGATAATTAAGATAGAAATCTAACATTGCTCCTGGCCATGTGTGGAAAGCTTTTCAGCATCTGATCTAGCACACTGCCTAGATCTTGTTTTGAAGCAATTGACTCTATGTTTGACTTAAAGTCTAAGTGACAACCTGTCGATATGATATCATAAATTGGTTTTTCAGAAATGCTGGGGGACAGGGTTGAGGCAGCTGTAGAGGGAATCACTGTAGCTTGATCTTGCTTTGTTTTAAATAGCTTCTGATTTCATCATTCATGCATTCATTTTTACAATTTTCCTTTTTCAATCACTAACACAAAGTAGGTTTTTCTAAAGTTACTTTGCAGGAAAGAGGATACCATGTAATGCCAAAATTATGCTGAAGGAAAAAGAGAAATGACAAAGAAATAATCTATTATGGATTTCTTTTCCAAACTGTGGATGCAGCACTAAATGAAAATATTATCTGATATGTTTATATGCTTGATGATGATGAAAGTAATGGTGTTGGATTCAGGAAAGGCTCCCCATGAATATAAAAATAAGGATTCCCTCCTGTCTTCCCAGACAGCCCTCTATATCTACTCAAATCATCTCCAGAGACTTCAGAAGGAACTGCAGCCTCTTGAAATCTCTTAAATGGCCATTACAACAACAGTGATGGAAAGTGGAAGAACTATACCTAAAAATAGGGGTACTACAAGCAAAATAATTCAGAAGGGTCTTAATAAGGTTGCCAACTATTTTTTTTAAGCTGGGTTCTCATTAAACATGAAGCAGTCATGCAGAAATATAGTCCAGATGATACTTCTCTCACTCCCCATCCTGCTTTCTGTTGCCTAGGGAATGACTAATTTAGAACAGCCCTCTGAAAGGACTGAGGACTTACTGCCCAGTGGATATCAGATGGATTGTGACAGATGAATACGCAGTGAATTAATCACTAGGTTTCTTTGCTTAACTTTTTCTTTTGAATAATAATGAAAAGGAGGGCAAACATTCCAAAACAAAGCATGGTTTAATTAAAACAAACAAAAAGCATATGTCAGGTCTAGAGGCAGTTGGTCCAATAAGAAAACATCTTCAAAATGCTACTCAGTCAATTGGGATATTTGAATGAAATGTTTGGCAGAATTTAGACCACAGACTTCCACTCAAAATCTTATGCAAGGATTCAAGAAACCCAGTGCCATCTGCAGATGGCAGATTAAACATTTAAATTAGTGATGATTTATATGCTTGTACTGAATACAGCCAGAATGTTTACCAGATGCTGTGCCCACACACAAATATTTCCTCTAGGTGCACTTTTATTAGAGCCAGACT